>NW_025423286.1:341281-548494 GCF_020497125.1 Mauremys mutica
ACCCCCAGAGCCCCCCCAGCCCCAGGGAAAGCTGGACACGGGCGAAGGGGAGAGAAAATGGGGCACAGTCGGGGGGGGGGACAGGGAACTTCTCAGGGGCTGGGGGAGGGGGGGTCACCCTGGGGGCTGCTCGTGGCTCTCTAGGGAGAAAGGGGGCAGGGCGGGGGGGGCGGGGGGTCCCCACGGGGGGGGCAGCGGTAAATCCGAGGGGATCTCAGCCCCCCCCTTTCTCTCCCCGCTCCCCGGGGGGGGTCACCGGCTCCCCCCCCGGCCATGTCCGGGCTGCACCGACACTTCCCCCCCCCGGGACCTGGAGGCTGCAGCTCCGAAGCGGGGGCGGAGCCCGGGCCGGGCACGGGGGGGGGGTTAATGAAGGTCTCTCCCGCCGCGATCTGCGCATGCCCAGAGCCCCAGCGGCACAAACCCTTCTCCGGCCGGGAGAGGCTCCAACGACCCCGCACGAGCCAGGCAGAACCGCAGTGCCCCGCGCGCGTTCGCGCTCCGGCTCCGGCTCCGCCTCCCTCGGTGACGTCACTTCCGCTTCAGGGAGAGTCCGGAACTACATCTCCCAGCCTGCCCCGGGAGCGCGTCCGCCCTCTCCTGCCCAGGTGAGGGAGGGGTCAGCAGCTGGGACTGCGCATGCTCCGTGCGAGCCCCGCTGGGGGCGGGAGAATAAAGCTGCTGCTGCCGCTTCCGTGTGAGCCGGTGAGTGAGAGACCCCGGGGGGGGGGCACGTGACTCTGTCCCGGGGAACCTGGGAGAAGCCTCGGAGCCGCCTCGGCCCCGGGAGCCGCAGCAGGATCCGCCCCCCCCCTCCCCCCCGCTGGGATGTCGGGGGGGGGCGTGGAGAAGCCGGAGTTGCGGGGGGGAGAAGGTCGGTGGGACGCGGGGGGGGCGGGGAGTTAATTGGCTCCTGTCCCTGTTGGCGCCTCTCGCCCCCGGTACAGAGTCTCTCCGGTTCTGCCCCGTTTCTCTCTCGGGGTCTCGCTCGGGCTGTAACATCCGGGGAGATTCGCCCCCCCCCCATGATCCGCTCTCTCGGCTCCCCAAAGCATCCAGCAGTGTCCCAACCCCTCTGACAAAGGGTCTCGGTGAGGGGTCGAGTCCCGCAGTGCGAAGCTGCAGCCACCTCTGGGGTGGATCCATGGTGGCACTGGCTAGTGAGGGGCCATGGACCTTTCTTGCCCTCCAGGCCTTCCATGCTCCTGTTCAGGAGGCAGCCCCAGGGCTCCCTCTGCCCGGGTGACTGGCCAGCACTCTCTATCCACTCATCACACACAGTGAGGTAACACTGTTCCTGGGGGGGGAGGGGGGCATGTCTGTGTGGGGCGATTGCAGCTGGAGCTGAAGGGGCGTTGTGGTGGGGGAGGTCTCTGGGTGGCTGGGCAGGGGGTACCCTAGTGAGGTTGGTGGGTTCTGGAGGTTTGGGGTTTCGGGGGTGGTGGTGGTTCTGATGTGCCCAGCCCTGAGGCTTATGGATCCTGGAGGTGGGTATCGCTGGGGGTCTGTTGGCCGCAGAACAGCCGGGGTGGGCATCTCTTGGGGAGGCGGAGCAGGGGGTTAGAGGGAGCCTGGTGCTGTGCCAGGGGCTCTGTCTGGGCTTCCCCCACTGGCTCCTGTTGGGATCCCTGGCACTAGGTCAGGGGATGCCAGGCAAGCAGAGTGAGGGGTCCCACTGCAAAGCATCGGGGTCCCGCTGGGGGGAGGGAGAATGGCATGGCAGATCCTACTGGAGATCAGGTGGGGGAATCCCAGGTGGGCAGTGAGGGACTGAGTTTCCAGTGGGGTGTCCTCTTGGGCGTGGGGGTGTCCCTGGCTGCTGGGGGCTCTTGGTGGGAGGAACCCTCTGGTATTCCCAAGCTGGCAGTCATGGTCTGGTGGGGATTCCCTGGCCGGTGGGGCTTTAATGGGTATCTGGGGGCCCTGGCCAGGGACTCTGGGGGCTGGGTCCCAGGGAATATCTGGTGGGCCCCTGGCTGGGGGGGTGTCTGGGCCCCCAGCTGTGGGCTCTGGGGACTGCTCCTGACCTCGCTCCTTCTCTCTGATCGACTTGTTCCAGAATCCCCCGGCCAGGCCCAGTCACCCTGATAACTTTCTATCCACTTACCAAACACTGTGAGGTGAAATCACAGATTTTGCTTTTCTCCCCTCTTGAAAACTGCAGGAACTTCTGGTTCCCTTGGGAAAATTCGTGCCCCCCCCCCCACGTCCTTGTCCTGGATCTAGGGATGAAGGAGGTGGGAAGAGGGTCAGCACTGCTGCACAATGGTCTCTTCCACAGCGTTCTGGACTCCTTCTTTCTGAAATCTGGTTTCATTGAGACCAATGTTAATCCAGAGTCACTGCATGGAAAGACAAGGAGTGACTCTGGATGCACAGTGGGGCAAATGAAATTCTCCCTGTGAGGAGGGGCTCTCATTAGCTGCTCTCCCCAGAGAGCTAAAGGAGGGATGCTGCTCAAACGCTCTGTCCCTCTCTGCTCAGGACATTGGGGTTCAGCTTCCTGGATCAGACGCTGCAGCCTCCATTGTGATCTGGGAGACCAGGCTTAGCAGCTGCTGCTCCCCCAGCAGGGTTCTGTGCTGGGATGTGACCTTAATTAAAGCTGCTTCTCTGCTTGGCCCAGGGGACGACTTTCTCCAGCTGGTACTAGCCCCCTAGGGTAGCTCTGTTAGTACTAAATTCTGAGCCAGAGTCTCCAGGTAACTGGAAGAAACCAAGGGAAAATGCTGGGGGCTGGCATTAAAATGACTCTACACAAATAGCCCCCCCAGTCATTTCTCCTCCCATTAGCAATTGCAGGAGCAAATCCAGCCATGGGGGAGCAAACAACCCAGGAATGGGACTTTCCTATCAGACGGGTAGGGAGAGGGGACGGGGAAAAGGAGATAGAAAGTGAGATTGAAAGGGGCAATGGGAGAGAAGAGGTTTGAAAGAGATTTCCAGATCTCTAATCTGCCCAGACAGATGTATTACTGCACCCTTGGTAGAGTCACTTTCCTGTGGACAAGATGAGGCTCAGACAGAGGAAAACCCAGTTCTTGACTCCATATCCCTCCTGCTGGGATGTGGCTGCCATGGGGTCAGTGTCTGAGGGAATCATCGAAAGTGACTCGTTTGGTTCTGCTCTTTTCTAGCCTTGTGTTCAGAGACTTAGTTATGGGATGGGGAGAGGGAGAAGGGAGGTTAAAATGTCTCTGTGGGCTTAGCCTGGCAGGAGGGGCAAACCTGCTGGGAGTTGTTTAATAAGTGGCCTAGATTCTGGGAACCATGGTGGAAATGCCCTAATTTTTTAACTGAAAATAACCCACCTACATGGGGCTAGGAAAACTGACCAGATTCATAGCGCTGGAGCCTAACCAGCGGCTGCTGTGAGATATGAAGGGGGCACCCACTAGTCAGGTTTAGGGGAGATTCCCCTCCCTTCATATCCAGCTCCTCACAATGAGGAGGGTGTTGGGCTTCCTACCAGGGAGCTCTCCCTGGACCCTGCTAGGGGCTCCATCTCCTGTATCAGTCTGTGGCTAGTAGGAGTGTGATGGATCTGCTGGGAGAGACAAGGGGCTCTCGCTTCATCCCCTTAACCTGGTGTTTCCAGGATGCTCTGGGTGGGGTGGGGTGAGATTCTGTTGACTGTGATCCACCCAGAGCTTCTGTTTGGCTCCTGTCCCCCACTAACAGTGGGGCTGTGAATGGGGCAGCAGGTATTGAGTGTTGGGCTCTTGCTCTTTCAGGGGCCAGTGACCTTCGAGGAGGTGGCTGCGTATTTCACCAGGGAAGAGGGGGCTCTGCTGGACCCCACTCAGAGAGCCCTCTACAGAGACGTCATGCCGGAGAACTATGAAAATGTGACCTCGCTGGGTAAGGATTCCTGTCCCCTCAGTTCTTGGAAGGGGAAAAGAAGAGAGAAGGTTCACACCAGCCCCACAATGCCACCTCTGCTCTGCTCTGTCCTAGCAGCACCCCAATATGGCAGTGACACACACACTGCCAGAGACCCTCCCCTGTTGCAGAACACTTTGGGAACAGAGCACAGGAGCTGTATCGCACAGTGTCAAATATCTCCTGTTCGCATAAGTAAAACTGGGGGTTAGGTCCAGCATAACCAACAGAAGCTTCCCAGCCCAGACCTTCTCTCAAACCCTGAGTCTTCTTTACCCAGACCCCAATGTGCTTGGGGTGTAACAGGCAGGCTGTAGGAGTCGGAGCTGCTGGTCCAGGGTTACTTATCACACGGACACTCAGTGCATCCTTGACTGCTGGCTGGGGGTATCCAGACAGGGGAGCTCCAGCTGCAGAACACTGAATCTCACCCAGGATTACAGATGACACAACTCCTCACTGCTCTGGATCGCACCCCAGCATGTGAAAATGGCCTAGGTTGGTAGTGAAACTTCCTGAGACATGGAGAGTCTTGCTCCCCTATCACTGTGTGTAATAGCCACAATCTCTCTTCTCTTCTGGCTCTATTCCTTAAGTCACATGACCTGATTCTTATTTTTCACATTCTGCTTTTCCAGACTAATTAGAGCCCTTGCTCCTGAATTATAGCTTCTAATTTCCCAGTGTTCTCCACACCCAGGGATTTTCCTACTCCCTCCCATTACCCTGGACTCACTAGATTCCCTGGTAGATAAGAACGGCTATACTGGGTCAGACCAAAAGTCCCTCTAGCCCAGTACCCTGTCTTCTGACAGTGGCCAATGCCAGGTGTCCCGGGAGAATGAACAGAACAGGGAATCATCAAATGATGAATCTCCTGTCACTCATTCCCAGCTTATGGCAAACAGAGGCTAGGGACACCATCCCTGCCTATCCTAGCTAATAGCCATTGATGGACCTGTCCTCCATGAATTTATCTTATTATTATTATTATTATTATTATTTATTTCTTGAACCGTGTTATAGTCTTGGCCTTCACAACATCCTTTGTTAAAGAATTACAGAGGTTGACTGTGCGTTGTGAGAAGAAATAATTCATTTTGTTTGTGTTATACCTGCTGCCTGTTAGTTTCATTTGGTGATTCCTAGTCCTTGTGTTATGAGAAGGAGTAAATAACACTTCCTTATTTACTTTCTCCACACCAGTCATGATTTTATAGACCTCTCTCATACTCCCCTTCATCTCTTTTCCAAGCTGAAAAGTCCCAGACTTTTCAATCTCCCCACATACAGAAGCTGTTCCATACCCCTAATCATTTTTTTGCCCTTTTCTGAATCTTTTCTAATTCCAATATATCTTTTTTGAGATGGAGTGACCCCATCTGCATGCAGTATTCAAGATGTGGGTGTACCATGGATTTATATAAAGGCAATATATTTTCTGTCTTAGTACCTTTCTTAATGATTCCCAACAGTCTGGGGGTTTTTTTTATTTGTTTGTTTTGTTTTTTTGACTCCCTCTGTGCCTTGAGTGGATGTTTTCAGAGAACTATGCACAATTACTTCAAGATCCCTCTCTTGAGTGGAAACAGCTAATTTAGACCCCATCATTTTATAAGTGTAGTTGGGATTATGCTTTTCAGTGGGCTGCACTATGTGCTATCCTGACATCTAGTACTGCTGAGATCCTGAATTCAGTGATATCCCTGCCCTTCCTGTTCCCTTTCTCCACTGAACCCCACCAGCCCATGGTTACTGTTCCCAGCTTCCCCAGGACTCTCTCATTGTCTCTGGACCTGTCTGTCAGCAAGAAGCAGAGCCAGGGAGACTTGCCCTTTCTCTGGAGACTTCGATTTCTGGGACATGGATTTACTTTCTATGTGTTTTAGGAGACTTTGAAATTGAGTGTCTGTGACATTAACCACAGTGCAATCTGGAGTGTTGAACAGCTGTGTCCCCTCAGTTCCCCAGGCTGGGGTGCCTTTTACACTGTTTTACTGTGAGAGCAGCCACTCCTGGGCAGGTAACACACAGTCTCCAGCATGTAACTCGCTCCCAGCTACACAGTATTGAGTGCTGCTAGTCAGTGACTCACAAATTACAGTGCAGCACAGGAGAACCCCAGAAAATTCTCTGGTCCCAGACTTCCCCCAGAAATGTGCATCTTGCACTGTCCAGCACACTACTGAACAGTGCAAGCTCATATGAAGTCTGTTATTTCATCAGTGGAAAATGACGTACACCAGCCTTGTTATCCCAATTGGCGTTTCCAACACACTTTAATCCAACCACACTGGTTAGATAAACAATAAACCAAGATTGTTAACTACCGGGAAAAAGATGATTTCAAGTAACTAAGGTAATGAGGCATAAAAGTCAGAATTGGTTACAAAAGAAATACAAGATAAAAACTAGTGTCTAAGTTAACAAGCTTAAAAACGGCTAGAAAGCAAATGTTTCTCACCAGCTGCTGAGACAGGCTGGTTTTCCTTTCAGCCAGGACTCCCCCTAACCCGCCCCTGCTGTCCAATTTCAGCTCTTCAGGAGTTATCATGAGCAGAGGGAAAGGAGAGAGAGAGAGAGAGTCTCAAGCATTTTCCTCACCTTTTTGTAATTCAGTCCTTTATTAGAAACAACTTCAGTCTCAGCTGAGGCATGGTGCCAGGCTGTCTGTTGAAGATACGAGCTTCAAGTGGTCCCTGTGATGGAATGTAAATGTTGTCTTCACACCTTCCCCTGCCAGAGAATGGCCATTTGACCAGCTATTTGCCTTGCTGTCTCTGAGGAACTGGTCTGTGGGTGTTCCCCAGAATTGTAACTTTTTCAGTAGTAATATACAGTAAAATCTCATAATTTACATACAATGTTGCTATACATTTTAACAGGAGGATAATATTCAGTAGATTGTGTTTTCAAATGATACCTCACAAGCCATACTATGTACAAAATTGGTCATAATTGTTTAGAAGAGTGGACATAGGGGGTACAGACTGACACGGTGTCTGCTTCTGAGGGATTGAAATATCCACATATCTGCTGGGACCACACACAAAGTGTTTGGCATCTTCAATGACCTGGGTAGCTGGCCCTGGGAATTCATTGTTTTACTAAGTGTGACACTGTATGGAATTGTGAGATACTTTGTATTACTATTTTATTAATAAAATTATTGCAATGATTCATGCTAGATATGCCCTGTAAGGTGTCAGTGAAAATGTTATGATTTTCCAAGTATGATCATTTTGTTTCTATATTTGTATCACCTTTGTATTGTGAGTTATAGATATATAGGGTACATCTGAATTTCCAGACTTGTGCAGCGTTTCTGGGTGACACCCCTAGACATATTGGCATCAGCACTGCCTAGCCTGTTTAATGGCCCATCCAGGGTCATCAGCTGTACAATGAACCCATGGAAAGAACTAAGGGGATATACCTATTGAGTCAGCAAGACATGCAGGGGTGTGCTTGGCTCACGGCGTGTGGGGGAGTCAGGGCCCTTCACCCTTACTTCCTGCGATTCACCGGGACTCTCAGCCAGCCAGTAAAGGGGGAGGTTTATTAGCCGACAGGAACACAGTCCCAAACAGAGCTTGTAGGTACAACCAGGACCCCTCAGTCAGGTTAATGGGGGGGGGGAGGGAGGGGCGGGGGGGAGGAGGAGGGCAAAGCGCTTAGACCCCAGCCTTCGGCTTCCCGCTGCTTCCCCAGACTGCTCCAAACTGAAAACCCCGTCCAGCAGTCCCACCCAGCCTTCCCCCGGCTCCTCCTCCAGCCTTTGTCCAGATTCCTGGGCAAAGGTGTCACCTGGCCCCAACCCCCCTCCTGGCTCAGGTTACAGACTGAGGTATCATCCCTCAAGTGAAGTCACCCCCTGCTATCCCATCCCCAGTGCAGACAGTCCCAGTAAAACTCCCCTCCAACATTCCCAGATCAATCTGCCACACCCTATTGTGTCATGTCTCTCCCCCCTTCGAGACTGAACTGAGTGGGGTCACTCTGACCAGTGACCTGGGGAAGTTCAGTGCCACCTCTCTGGGACAACACATCCACTGTCATGTTGGCACTCCCCTTCCTATGGACCATGTCCGTATCATAATCTTGCAGGAGCAGGCTCCACCTCAGGAGCTCAACATTGGCTCCTTTCATCTGGTGTAGCCAGGTCAGGAGAGAGTGGTCTGTGTACACGGTGAAGTGTCACCCAAATAGATATGGCTCCAGTTTCTTAAGGGCCCACACCACGGCCAGGCATTCCTTCTCGATGGCCATTTAGTGTTGCTCCAGGGGTAGGAATTTCTTGCTCAGGTGCACAGTGGGGTACATCTCCCCCTTTTCATCATCCTGCATTAACACTGCCCCCAGTCCCATGTCTGAGGCATTGGTGAACACCATACAGGGCTTGTCAAAGTCTGAGTTTGCCAGAACTGGGCCACTGAGCAGAGCCTCCTTCAGCGCACAGAGAGCCATCTGGCACTCCTTGGTCCAGACCACTTTGTCTGGCTTCCCCTTCTTGCATAGCTCAGTGATGGTGGCAGCTATGTCTGCTGGGGTCACGGTGCCCTCAGTATTTGCTGGGCTCCTCCCAGCCCTTTCCCTAGGAATAGGTAGGAGGGGTCCTGGGATGTCCTCGGCAGCCATCTGACCACTCCCAGATGGGACAGATACTGGTGCCTGCCCTTCATCTGCGGGCTGCTTCCCTCAGAGACAGGGACAGGCTCTTCCGACCGATCCTCCTCCTCCAGGTGGGCAATCGGCTGTTCTTTGGTGAGCTTCCCAATGCACAGCCACCTTTGCCTGCACAGCTCGACTTGGTCGCTCTTAAGGCGCTTCTTATACATCTTCCCACTGACCATTCACAGGCCTGTGTGCTCTCAGCTCCCCATGGTTTCCAGAAGGAACCCCTAGTGTGCCAGCCCTTTTCCTGGTCACCACCTCTCTTCCAGGGTCAAGCCACAGATGACTCCGCCCCGAGCCTGCTCACCACAATCCCCAGGGGGACCCCATTACTGCAACAGTCCTTCTCGCTGGTCACACACTCCCAGGGGTTAAGCATAGCTCCTCCGCCCACCAAAACCGCTCCTCTCTGAATCTTCAGCACACCGGTCCCCATCAATCCCCCTTCGTTTTACTACTCACCAGTCACTTACTGCGGGAAGCGCCATCCACGGGGTGCAGTACATCCCACCACTACCACCAGTTGTCACGGAGTATGGGGGAGTCAGAGCCCTGCACCCTCACTTCCTTTCATTCACCGTGACTCTCAGCCAGACAGTAAACCAGAAGGTTTATTAGATGACAGGAACACAGTCCCAAACAGAGCTTGTAGGTACAGCCAGGACCCCTCAGTCAGGTCCCTTGGGGGTGGGGGGGAGGCAGGGAGTTTAGACCCCAGCCTTGGGGTTCCCTCTGCTTCCTCAGACTGCTCCAAACTGAAAACCCCCTCCAGCAATCTCACCCAGCCTTCCCCCGGCTCCTCCTCCAGCCTTTGTCCAGATTCCTGCCCCAACCCCCATCCTGGCTCAGGTTACAGGCTCAGGTATCATCCCTCAAGTGAAGTCATCCCCTGCTATCCCATCCCTAATGCAGACAGTCCCAGTAAAACTCCCCTGCGACATTCCCAGGTCAAACTGCCCCCTTCCTTACTGTGTCACAGCCTGTGTACTGTGAACTCCAAGGCTTTTCCATGCCATGTGCTGTGAAGCTTGTGTTTGGGATACAAGAAGTAGAAGCTACAAGGCCAAAGGAATATAAAGGACAGCTGCATCATCTCCATTTTGTCTTCAAACCCTCTGGAGCAACTTTTCTACAAATGGAAGCCTTGAACATAAGAACAGGTGTACCGGGTCAGACCAAAGGTCCATCTAGCCCAGTATGTGTCTACCGACAGTGGCCAATGCCAGATGCCCCAGAGGGAGTGAACCTAACAGGCAATGATCAAGTGATCTCTCTCCTGCCATCCATCTCCATCCTCTGACGAATAGAGGCTAGGGACACCATTCTTACCCATCCTAGCTAATAGCCATTTATGGACTTAGCCACCATGAATTTATCCAGTCCCCTTTTAAACATTGTTATAGTCCTAGCCTTCACAACCTCCTCAGGTAAGGAGTTCCACAAGTTGACTGTGCGCTGCGTGAAGAAGAACTTCCTTTTATTTGTTTTAAACCTGCTGCCTATTAATTTCATTTGGTGACCCCTAGTTCTTGTATTATGGGAATAAGTAAATAACTTTTCCTTATCCACTTTCTCAACATCACTCATGATTTTATATACCGCTATCATATCCCCCGTTAGTCTCCTCTTTTCCAAGCTGAAGAGCCCTAGCCTCTTTAATCTTTTCTCATATGGGACCCTCTCCAAACCCCTAATCATGTTAGTTGCCCTTTTCTGAACCTTTTCTAGTGCTAGAATATCTTTTTGAGGTGAGGAGACCACATCTGTACACAGTATTCAAGATGTGAGTGTACCATGGAGTTATATAAGGGCAATAATATATTCTCAGTCTTATTCTCTATCCCCTTTTTAATGATTCCTAACATCCTGCGTGGACATCTTCAGAGAACTATCCACAATGACTCCAAGATCTTTTTCCTGACTCGTTGTAGCTAAATTAGCCCCCATCATATTGTATGTATAGTTGGGGTTATTTTTTCCAATGTGCATTACAGAACAAAGGACTGAATGACCCATCCAAACTGTGGATATGTTCCAGATGGACTTTCAAGCCAGCAACTCACCAATACTGCTAAGAACCTGATATATAGATTTCGGAATGTATCTGACTCCTTTCCCATTTAACAACTCCCTTTTTTTCTTTCTTTTATAATAAATCTTTAATTTAGATGCTAAAGGACTGGCAGAGAACATGGTATTTTGTGTAAGATCCAAACCTATACTAACCTGGTGATGTGGCTGACCCTTTGGGGTCAGAAGAACTCTTTGTCTATGCACGCAGAGTTTTTAAATAACCTCTCACTGTACTGGACCTAGGTGCTGATTGGGAGTCAGAGAAGTGCAATGCAATAAAGGGGGCTGGGTGATTTCTTTTTTCAGCTTCTCGATAACCAGTGTGGGTGATCAGAAGCACAGTTTGTGACTGGTCAGTGAGTTTAACTTCAGCGTTAACCACCAGTTTTAGGAGCATCTCCCTTTTTGAGCCTGCCCTGACCCTGGCATTTTCAGTGAGGACTGTCCCAGGCACAGCAGCTCACACTAAGCACTGAAGTTAAATTAATAGATTTATTTTTATGACAAAGTTATGAAATCAAGTGAACTCCTTTATTTTCTTTCATCTGAGCAGGGTTTCCAGTTTCCCAACCTGATGTGATCTCCCAGCTGGAACAACGGGAAGAGCCATGAGTCACAGACCTCCAGGGTTCAGAGGAAAGAAAGATCCTGAGAGTTCCCTGCACAGATGAGGAAACATTAAACCAACTCAGAATCTGTAAGTGCCTGAAGGAAACATCTGGGAACCCCTACAAAGACCTTGGGAGCTCTGTCGGTTCATTATTGTCCCTAGCAGGGGTCATATCCTCAGGGTAATTAGCTCATGGTCTCCTGTAGATCAGGCCTGCACAACATGCGGCCCACGTGGGCTCACTGTGCGGCCCGCGGGGGGTGAGTAGTTGTGTGGGCAGGCAGTTGCGGGTCGGGGGGGTGGGGTGCAGGTGAGCCAGTAGCGGGGGAGGCAGGCTAAGGAGGCGAGCTGCGAGTTGGTGGCTGACCTGTTCTACTGATCTGGTCTGACTCCCATCCCCTCTCCAAGGGTTGCAGCTGTCTGGCGGTGCTGCCTTCCACGCCTTCCTCATTCATTCAACAGGGCAATTGATTACAAAGTTGGGGGAAGAGCTCATTCTACTTCTAGCAAAAAGACATTTTTCTTTTACCTTAATTATACTACCTTAGGGGCCCGCTATAACATATTACCAAGGTTCAATACTCCTGTTTCGGTGGGGCAGCGCTGGGGAAGGAGGGTTTGTTTCTGCAGGGCGGGCGGTGCTGGGGAGGGGGAGTATTTCGGGGGGCTGGGCGGCGCTGGGGGGATGTTGTGTTTTGGGGGGCTTGGTGCTGGAGGGGAGTCAGCGGGGCCGGGGGGGTTTGGCCCTCAGCTGTTTTCTTTGGAGTAATATGGCCCTCGCTGCTTTACGAGTGGTGCAGGCCTGCTGTAGATCCTAGTAGACACCAGGCAGTAGCTTCTTCCCTTCCCCCTGCGAATTTGGATGGGATGTGAAGGCCAAATTGATCCCCTCCTCTCTCTTACTTGAGTTATGCTTAAGCACATAGGATCTTTTTCAGGGGAAAAGGCAATACACTGCGTTTATTGAAGATACAGCAATTAGCATATGCATTCAATTACGCCACACACATACATTGCCCTGCCGGTCGATGTTACAGTTACCAGTCCAGAGTCCAGATCAATCTTGTGGCCAGCTAGGTTGATCACATGTAGGAGGAGCTGGGTTCTGTTGGCTGCAACATGATTCTCTGGGGAAGTCTTGGTAGGATGAACCCAAAGTTTCATGGCAAGGCACCCTGTTTCTATAGGGATTTTCCTTCATTGTGACCAATGAGTTTTGCACCGTCATGCTGTAATTAATTGTTGTTTGACGAGTGTTTGTTTTCTTAAATTGTCCTTCTCATCCTTTATCTTGTTCTTTCATCAAGTCCCTCAGGCACTTCTCCCAGGCTGGTTTTGATCAGAGCTGTCTGGTCCCCATTGATAGGTGCCTGTCTCATCTTTAGAATCATCAGTCTGTCTCCTTTGACATTTCAGTAGAAGTGTGCTGCAGCCTCCTGGTGCCCTTGCATCTGTCTTCGGTTCCTCCCTTGTACATTTGGTTCAGTGATGGCCTTCACACTTATCTCTTCATACCTACATTTTTCATTCACACACAAAACAATTAATTTACACACAACATTTTGAACAGGAACATCAAATTGCAATGCAAAAGAAAACAACCATGGCATTCTTTTACTTATTTTAAAATGCTAAACCTACAACAAATTGGTGACCCGCAAAGGTCTGTTACTGCCTTGAAATCAGTCCAGACACGGATCCTGACTGATGTACCTCTACCCATTGGCCCATTAGGCCATTCCTTTCTGTTATTCAAAAAGGGTGGCTGACGAATATGATCAAATCCTAAACCAATACATTTAATACATGCTACATAATTATTCTGTATCCTTCATTCTAAATTATATAAAATACAAACATAAAATCCCACCACTACATTTGGGGGAAGAATTTGGGGGAGTTCAGTTCCTGATTTTTATTTGACCTCTCTCCAGCACTTGTATTGGTTTGGCCTTCACCTTTCCATCCCTGTCTGAGGTTTCTGTCTCTATCACAGCAGGTGACGCAATGGTACGTGAGAAAGAGGAGCAGAATTATCAGCAGGGAAATGTTGAGCAAGTGGATAAACACAGAGAATTATCGCAGAGATAGAAAAGGAATGTGTCCTGGAATCATGAGCCGGGAAACTCCAGTGAGATTCAGCACAGACCAGAAAGAGAGCAGGGAAACCAGCCAGGGAAGAAAGCGGGTAAATTTATTTCCTGTTGGGGAACAGAGAAGGGCCTCAAGGAAACCACAACCCAGCAGGAAATCCTCATGGGAAAGAGAAAAAATACATGCACTGAATGTGGGAAAAACTTCATTCACAGATCAAGCCTTTCTGTTCATCTGAGAATCCACACAGGGGAGAGGCCCTACGAATGCAGTGAGTGTGGGAAATGCTTCACTAGCAGCTCATACCTTTCTAAACATCAGAGAATCCACACAGATGACAGGCCCTACAAATGCAGAGAGTGTGGGAAAAGATTCACTCGCAGATCAGGCCTTTTTCAACATCAGCGAATCCACACAGGGGAGAGGCCCTATGAATGCAGTGAGTGTGGGAAAACCTTCAATCGCAGCTCGCATCTTATTAGTCATCAGCGAATCCACACAGGAGAGAGGCCCCATGGATGCAGCGAGTGTGGGAAAAACTTCAATCACAGATCAGCCCTTTCTGTTCATCAGAAAATCCACACAGGGGAGAGGCCCTATGAATGCAGTGAGTGTGGGGAAAGCTTCACTCAAAGATCAAGCCTTTCTCACCATCAAAAAATTCACACAGGAGAGAGGCCCTATGAATGTGGTGAGTGTGGAAAATGCTTCACTAGTAGCTCAACCCTTTCTATTCATCAGAGAATCCACACAGGGGAGAGGCCCTACGAATGCAGTGAGTGTGGGGAAAGCTTCACTTTCAGATCAGGACTTTTTCACCATCAGAGACTCCACACAGGGGAGAGGCCCTATGAATGCTGTGAGTGTGGGAAAACCTTCAATCGCAGCTCCCACCTTATTAGTCATCAGAAAATCCACACAGGAGAGAGGCCCTATAAATGCAGTGAGTGTGGGAAAAACTTCATTCACAGATCAGCTCTTTCTGTTCATCAGAGAATCCACACAGGGGAGAGACCCTATAAATGCAGTGAGTGTGGGAAAACCTTCAGTCAGTGTTCAAGCCTTATTAGTCATCAGAGAATCCACACAGGAGAGAGGCCCTATGAATGCAGTGACTGTGGAAAAAGCTTCACTCGCAGATCAGCCCTCTGTGAACATCAGAGACTCCACACAGGGGAGAGGCCCTACGAATGCAGTGACTGCGGAAAAAGTTTCACTCAAAGATCAGCCCTTTCTGTTCATCAGAGAATCCACACAGGTGAGAGGCCCTATGAATGCAGTGAGTGCGGAAAATGCTTCACTAGCCACTCAGACCTTTCTAAACATCAGCGAATCCACACACGGGAGAGGCCCTATGAATGCAGTGAGTGTGGGAAAATCTTCTCTTGGCACTCAGCCCATGTTAGCCATCAGAGAATCTGCAAGGGAGATCAATGCCATAAAAACCTCTAGAGCAGGGGTTGGCAACCTTTCAGAAGTGGTGTGCCGAGTCTTCATTTATTCACTCTAATTAAGGTTTCGCATGCCGGTAATACATTTTGATGTTTTTTAGAAGGTCTCTCTCTACAAGTCTATATATTATATAACTAAACTATTGTTGTATTGTAAAATAAACAAGTTTTTCAAAATGTTTAAGAGGCTTCATTTAAAATTAAATTAACATGTTGATCTGACGCCACCGGCCCGCTCAACCTGCTGCTGGTCTGGGGTTCTGTTCACCTAGGCTGGCAGTGGGCTGAGCGGGGCCTGCGGCCAGGACCCCAGCTGGGAAGAGTCTGGAAGCCGGGACCCCAGACCGGCAGCAGGCTGTGCGGCTCAGCCCACTGCCGCTCAGGGGTTCCATCCGCTGGCTCCTGCCAGCCGGGATCCCGGCTGCCGGACCTGCTCAGCCTGCTGCTGGTGTGGAGTCCCGGCCCTGCCCACATATAGTGGGTACCCTGGTTCTGGCCCATTCTCTTACCCTCTCTGCACTGAGCTGAGGGTGAGAGTGGACCGAGCACAGGGCTGGGGGTGAAGGGTCTGGCCAGGAGCTAGAATGATGGAGGGGGCTCAGGGTTGGGGCAGGAGGTTTGGGTGTGGGGGCACTTACCTGGGGAGCTCCCATTTGGCATGAGGGGTGCAGGTGGGAATGTGTGCGGAGGGGTGCAGGAGCTCCTGTTTGGTGCTCAGGGTGAGGATGTGCGGGGTGCATGGGATGTGGGGAGGCTGGGGATGTGTGGGGTTGCCAGAGTCAAGGCTGGGGTCGTGGCGGGGTGAAGGAGTCAACAGGGGGCTGGGTGGTACAGGGCTCAGGGCAGGGGCCTGGGCGGGGTGTGGAGGGGGTTAGGGCTCCAGGCAGAAGGCTGGGTGACTGCCCCCCCAAACCCCATCCTCCCTGCTCCTTGTCCCTACTACCCCCTCCTGGGACCCCACTTCCTATCTAAGCCTCCCTGCCCCATGTTCCCTGACTGCCCCCCTAGGACCCTACCCCCTACCTGTCCCCTGACTGCCCCAACCCTTATCCACACCCAGACAGAACACCCCAGACTCCCATGCCTATCCAACCGCTCCCCGCCCCCTGACAGGACCCCCAGAACTCTGGACCCATACAACCCCCCCAGCTCCTTGTTCTCTGACACACCCCCCAGAACCCCCCCCCCCCCCGCCCTAACTGTGCTCCCAGGACCCTCCTTGCTCCCTGTTCCCTGACTGCCCTGTCTCCTATCCTTCCCCCACCCCCTAACAGACCCCGGGACTCCCATGCCCCATCCACCCCCCCTGCTCCCTGACTGCCCCCTCCAGAGACCCCCACCCCAACCACTCCCCATCCAACCCACCCTGCTTCCTGTCCCCTACACTATAGAAACCAGCTGCTATCAATTTTGGGGCCCTTTTCTAAGGCTTTCTCAGTAGCCGCTAAACCAGCTGATTTGCCTTTGAAGAACAGGGAAACAAAGGGCACCAAGAACTTATGTTTTTTGGATGAGCCAAGAAAATGGAGTAGCATTGTCCCCCTTGGGTAGCCCCTGTTCAATTCCAGGTCAGAAAGCAAAACTCTTCTGCAAGAATATCCAAAAAATATTGTGTTTCACTTCACTTCATAAGTACAGTTGTGTGGCAATTCAATGATGACTCTAAAGTTTCATAAAAGCAAAGAACATTAAACAAAATAGTGTGGGAAATATGGATGTTTCTGAGAAAATGGCTTGGAATGAAGGAAGACAAAAATTGATGGGTCGAGAGAACAGGCCCTGTTTCCCCCTGGTTTGGAGCTTCTCTCACAACTACTGGAATAGCAAAGCTAAGCAAATGGGGTTCTATTGTTGCACAGGAGATTCAAGTGAGGCTATTTTCTCCAGATAGAATTAAATGGTCATGTCAGGAGTGGGATTTGAAACCACATCTCTATGCAGAGACCAGAACACCCAAGAGATAGGGAAAAAAGAGTCTTAAAACTGGCACTTTAGACCAGTCCACCATCCTCCTGCTACAAAAAACATGACTTATCAACCCTAGTTTTCATTAATAATTGATGAACTCTTTAGGGAGGTCGAGATGGCACATCTCTTTCAACTCCTAGAGACCTTCTACAGCACAGCTGAATTTTAGACACACTCACCCGGACCTAAAGTTACACATTTCCTGGAGCTCCATGAGTTCTGTGGTGTTGTAATCTCCCTGCTCGCATTTTAAGTGAACAAAAGATGGGTGCTGGCATTCTGAGACAGTAATGGTGAACCTCAAAATCCTGCCCCGGGGGCCAGACAGTTAAGCAACCAGCACCCACAACCTCTACCATGATAGCATCCTGTCTAGGAACAACTCACTGATCAACAGCTGGGGTGTGAAATCCTCATTTCTGTGTTGTTCTATCACTGTAGTCCCCACTTTCCTATTGCTTGTCTGTATAATCTCTGTCTGGTGCTGTGATTCTTTCTATCTGCTGTATAATTAATTTGTTGAGTGTAAACCAATTAAGGTGGTGGGCTATAATTGGTTAGATAATCATGTTACACTATGTTAGGATTGGTTAGTTACATTTCAGTAAAATGATTGGTTAGGGTATAGCTAAGCAGAACTCCAGTTTTACTATATAGTCTGCAGTCAGTCAGGAAGTAAGGAGGGGGAGGGGAAGGGGAATTATGTTTTGCTAAGGGGGGGAAATAGGAACAGGGAATGGGAACAGGGACACAGGCAAGGCTCTGTGGTGTCAGAGCTGGGAAGGGGGACACTGAGGAAGGAAATTGGAATCATTGCTTGCTGGAAGTTTTCCCCAATAAACATTGAATTGTTTGCACCTTTGTGCTTTGTGCATTGCTGCTCTCTGGTCATGCGAGAAGGACCAGGGAATGGGAGGGTGATGGAATAAACCCTCTAACAAGTATGTCTTTCAGGGTGTGAAAAAACCCAGAACCAGTATAATTAAGCTGACCTAAGCCATGGTTAGATAGTGCTAAATGAAAGGAAAGATTGTTCTGTGAATGTAGCTATTACAGGGATGGAAAACCCCTCCCCTCACTGTAGCAATGGTCTTCTCCACAGTGCTATAGCAGTATTTTAAGTGTAGACAGCCTCAGAGCAAGACCAGATCTGGCTCCAGTTTGGCTCTGTGGATGCTCAGGCACTAAGACAACAGTAATGACAATATACTAATGCATCTCTAGCTGGCAGGATTTGAACCTGCGTGGAGAGACCCCAGTCAATTTCTAGTCCATTGCATTAACCAGGGGTAGTTGATTATTTTATCAAGAGCCAAATTTCTTGGTCAAGGTCTAGTCAATGTCTAGACACCAGAGAAAATAATAATAAGTATATAGAAAGATTTTGCAGTCACTATGGGCATAACTATGACAATTGTTTCGTGTTTCACTCTATATATTTGGCACCACTGCCTTTCCCTTTAGTCTTGTAGTTTACCAAGGGTAAAACTAAATATCTCTTCAGATACCAGGGAGTGTTTATGTTCATTCCTGCTAGCTACACAGGGGTTTGATATAGCTGCTTTCAATCCTCCAGCTCTGCTGGGACAAGTAACATTTCAGGCTGTCACTGAACTGAAGAAGGGAGATCATTTTTTGACAGGTTACACCTCCTCTTAAAGGTGTTTGTGTGGCTGGCAGCCCTGGTACCAGGTGTCTCCTGAGGGAAGAAAGTTTCTGTGCAAAATACTAAAACTTTTGACAGAGAGGAGGGAAAGGCCATGGCCACATGATGGGGCCAGTATGTACCACAACATGGTTCTTTTATGTGGGATGACTCTGAACACTGACTGATCTCCACTCCCTTGGATTTGAAAAGATGTTTAGTTTTGCACTTGGGAACCTGTAAGGCTGAAGCAATGTTATGGATGGTGACACTACGACTGAAGGGTTATTTAATGTTGTAAAAATTGTTAAAAACACTTAGCTTCAACTGGAACTGCCTGTTATTAAAGGCTGGTTTCCCCACGTCAGTTCCATAAGCTCTGCTAGAAACACCCTGGGTTCTCTCCTGCCTTGGTGGGAACTGGAGGGAATCGTCCCCTGCTGCCCTTGGCTCCAGGCTGGTTTTTCTGGGGAGGGGGCGTGGAATTGATTTGTTTGCTGTTAAGAAGGGAGCCAGGCCAGTTCTCAGGGAACGAGAACTCCCAGCATCTTCCCAGCCCAGCCCAGGCTGCTGCCCTGTCCCAGCCTCTGTTCCCCTGGGGCCCTGTGTGTTTGACTCTAGAGCAGGCCTGGAGCAGCAGCTGAGGCAGAGGACAGCCTGGGCTGGGCAGATGCTAGGAGCAGAGCACCAGAGGCCTCTACTGGCTCCCTCCTCAGCAGCAAAAAAATCAGTCCCCACCCGCACCCCGGGACAGCAGCCTGGCACCAAGGGCAGTGCCCAGTGGGGGTTTCTCTTTTTCCTATTCCTGGGGTGAGCAGGGACCTGGGGGTGTTTCTAGCAGAGCAGTTGGAACTGAATTGGGGAACCAGCTTTTAATAACAGGCAGCTCAAGTTCAGACTAATTTTGTTACAATTTTCTTTATAATGTAAAATAATTCAAAAGTAAACAGGCAGGAATGATTGGAACTCTTTTCTCCCGGGCATAGAAAGAAACGGCTTTTTGGCTTTTCATGATACGGGAGTCAGGTTCGTTCACTGTTCAGAAGCCTGTTGTGTTTCATTTCTTAGGTTCTGCTGCCATCGTGTGACCATTTGCTTCCCCGCCTTTCTGTCCAAAGCGCAGAGCCCAGTCCCTCCAGGGAGAGAAGGACGTCTTTCTTCTTTCCTTCCTCAACAGCCCCCTTCCCTGGAGAGCCCTTTGCTGGGGTCTGGGTGGGGAACAGCCATTTCTGAGGATTAATTTCACACCATATTTGGTGTTGATATATAGATTTTACAGCCAGACTAGATCACTAGGTACCTCTGCTCTGACCTGATTCAGAACAGCGTCCAGAGAATTTTATCCAGTGACTCCTACAACCACCCCAAGATCTTCTGGCTGAACGAGGAGGGTTCATTCAGAAAGTCATCGTGTTTGGATGTAAAGGTGTGAAATGATGGGGAAATTGGCCCCTCTTTCAAGTTTAAATGTTGTATCTTCTACATCTAGACCGGGGTGGCCAACCTGAGCCTGAGAAGGAGCCAGAATTTCCCAATGTAACTGCCAAACGTGCACCTTTGTATGCAACTGCTGAGTCAGTTGTGAACCTTCCCATCATTATCATTATCCCTTTGAAATGATGATGGTGATGGACACTTGGCTCTATATCCCAGTGTGCCCTGGACGTCTACAGGTTGCATTAGCCAATCCAAGCATTCGGCACTTGCAGATGGGCACCTCTGTATTGTGCCTAAGTCTTGTACAGCTATGAAAGGCTGGTAGATGCCAATATTTTCCCATCTTTTTAATCTGCACTAATACCAGGCCAGGCCAGGGCTGGGAAGAGAGAGCAGCAGGTTTCCCCAATTGTTTCCCGCTTGCTTTTTCTTGACTAGCTTCACCTCTGCACCAACTTGCACTTTTCTATGTGAGCCTGGCTAGCTCAGTGGGTAGAGCATCAGACTTTTAGTCTGAGGGTCTAGGGTTCAAGTCCCTGGTCAGGTGATAAACTTCTCATTATGATTGTAAAAATCTGACTTTCTGGAGTCTTCTTTGGTGTTACTCTTTCTCTTCAGGATTTTCCTTTCCTCAGAAGGGCCTTTGTGTGGGGGGGATTGAAGGAACAACTCCTTGACATCCCCTCTGTCCTTGCAGCCTGGAGGAATAAAGGCCTCTGGGCATAGAGCATGTTCCTTCCCTGCATACACACACACACAGACACACACACAGAATATCCCTAAGGAATTAGAATCACCCGCTGCCTTCCCCTGTCCTGCTGGATCCCCAAATGAAGATGCTCTTCAGCCCAAACCCATGTCCCCTCTTTTCCCAGTGCCCCTCAGTCCCAACCCTCAGTCCCTCCTATGCTCACTGCTCCTCACTCCCAACCGGAGCCTGCTCCTCTTCACCCTTCTCCTCTGTCCCAACCCACAGCCCCCTCCTATTCCCAGTGCCCCTCAATCCCAACCCACAGCCCCCTCCTATTCCCGGTGCCCCTCAATCCCAACCCACAGCCCCCTCCTATTCCCAGTGCCCCTCAGAACCAACCCACAGGCCCCTCCTCCTCACGCTGCTCCTCAATCCCAACCCACGGCTCCCTCCTTCCCTCCAGCAGCAGGTGCTTCAGACCCCCTCAGGAAGATTTTCTTGCAAGGTTTCGTGTACGAGTCTGCATGTGGATTTTACAGTATGTTGGAAATAGGTTGGGTTGCTTGCCGAAATGATCACTTGTGGCTGGTGTTGGATTCCCAGTCTCCTTGTTATTGGGGCAGGAGAAACAAAGGGTTGTTATCCTTGTTATGTGAATCAAGGATTCAACCCTGGGTGCAAACTAAATGAGCTGCCCACAGATTCTGGCAGCCACAATCAGCATTTGGTGCAAGAGCTCAGACCTATCCCTGTCCCAGAAGGAGGGGGCCATCCGTGTGGGACTTGGACCACTGACCTATCAGCTCTTAACTCCCAAACTTTCAGTAACTCTATCATCAGTGCCAGTGAGTGTAATTTAAACCATAAGAAAAACCACACTGGGCTAGACCAAAGGTCCATCTAGCTCTGTATTTTGTCTTCTGACAGTAGCCAATACCAGGTGCTCTAAAAGCATCTCAACAAGGCACCACTGGGAGTTGAATCCAGCATCTCCTGTTTACAAAACAGGTACTTTAACCAGCTAAACCATGGTGCCTGCCTGTGGCTAAAGTAAAGTGTCTGCTCACACCTGACTCCGTGCATCCCCACCTGGGCCCCACAAAGCAGAGCAGCAGGTGAGGTTTTTCTTGCAAGCTGTGTGTGTGTGAATCTTTGGCCAGGTCTGCACTACAAACTTATTTCAGCAGAATTATATTGCTCAGGTGTGTGAAAAACACACTATGCTCCCTCAGTTGGCACTGCAATGCCACATCTGGTGACAAAACTGCCCTGTTTTGGTGACCAAATAAAACCACTTCGATGAGCTTTTTGCAGCAAACTTAAAGTGACAGAGTGTCAGTGTAGACGCTGCTGTTCATTATATCACCATAACTGGCCTCTGCCAGTATCCCACAATGCCCGCCGTGAACTCGCCTGCCCTGCATTCCTGCTACAGAGCCATGGGCCCCTCCCCTTTCATCGCTCTGGGAAGTTCTGACAGCTGAACCTGCTGCTCTGCTCCGGCAGCCAGGAGCAAATCACTGCCGTGGATGCTGCTCTCTCCCGCCCTGCGAACACAGAGCAGGGTGGCGGGAACTTCCTTACATGGGGGGGGCACCGGCATCTGAACTGTGACACCCCCAGGACACCCCTTCCCTAGAGGAGGCTCTTACCTTCTAAACAGGGATGGCTGTTTTCTAGTAAAATCACTAAAAGGGAAGGAGAAAACTCAAAAGAGGTTCCTCCTGGCACTCACATACGTGAACCCGAATACTCTCTCAGGCCTCAAAGAGAGACCTGGAGAAGGAGACTTGCTGACGCAAAGCCACAGGGGTCTCTGAGGTTTCCCTGGCCCCTCACCCCTGTCCTGCCTGGCTGATGTCAGCATCTCTCTGTGAGGTCACCACCACCCCACCACCTTTGACCGATAGTCTGAGGTCCTGCAAAAGGCCTTTGTGATGTCACTGCCTGTCATGGCCTCACAGATCGTGCCCACTCTTGGCCCTGTGGGGTCCATGGGGGGTGCCCCTTTCAGTGCGACAGCCCTTCTCGGGGGTCCACTCTCTCTCGGGGTCAGGCCCCTCCACCTCCTGGAGCCGCACCTCTCTGAGCCTTAGCACGTCTGTCTCTCGCCATGGGCCCCATCAGGGAGTCCATGCGCTCTGGATCCCCTGGGCCTCCTCACCCCCAAAGGGGTTGATGCCCCCTGTTCTCTAGACCGGAGTGACTCTGAGCCAGCATTAAACAGGAGGGTTTATTAAGAGTTGAACACAGCACAGGAAACTCTCAGGGCCTCAGGCCTGGCCTCTCACAGTAACAGCACATCCCAGTCCCCCTGCAGCCAGGTGGGCTCTGCCTGCTTCCCCTCGCTAGCCCCGAGACCCCCTGCTTCCCAGCTGGGCCTCTGATATCCCCGGCCCCAAGCCCCACCTCTGTCCATTGTCTTTTCTCCAGGTAAACAGGGTTGCCTGGGCCTCCTCTTCTCTCTGCCCCCCTCTGGCTGGAACAGGTTGGTCATGGGGTCCTCTCTCTGCAGCCCATTGTCCTCCCACTGGCCAGAACTGGCTGTGACTCCTGAGCTGGGTCTCCGGGTCACCAGGTCACCAGTCGCTGGGGTCTCCATCCTCCAGGCCATCAGCCGGGGTCCCAAGTCCCTCTCCGGTCCTCTGTAACAACAAACTCCATTTCCCCTCCCCTCGTTAAACCAGTAACACCCGGGGACACTGAGTCCCACTCCCTGTGCATGCGAACCACTGGAAAACACAGAAAACCCCAAGAAAATCCCCCACTTCATCAAAGAGCCCAGCACACCTCTCCTCCTCTGGGCACCTAGAGCAGAGGCGGCTGGTGCTGATGGCTCCAAGGGAAGGCTTAAAAGCAACAGAGGGCAGGGCAAGAGGAGGGCAGGACCATGCCTATGTGCGGCCTTCAGACAGGCACAAAAACACCCAGCCAGGCTGCTCCCTGCCATGACGAACCCCCACTGAAGCACGCGGGGTGGCTGCTGATGCTCTGTGGCCAACATCAGAAGACAGTAGGAAAGCAGGGCCAGCCCCCATGGTGGGGCCTCTTACCATTCCCACTCAAGGTGCTGACTTTGGCAGTGGGGCAGGAGATTTTACCCCAAGAGGCTTTTCCCCAGCTGGCGAGAAGCAGAGAAACACCCAGGCTCCCAAGGCGCTATGTAGCAACCCCCCTCCAGCACAGGGACAGGCGCACACTTGGAAGAGGGAAACTGCTCCACACGCTAGCCCGGGCAGCCGCCCATTTTCTTGGCAAGTCAGGAAGGGCAAAGGCGAGACTGGAAGCACCTGGGGCTCATGCCCCAGCCTTTGTGACACCCAACCCCCAACTCCTTCCTGGGGCTTTAGCTGAAGCCAGAGCATTGGCCTGAGCGGCCAAGAAGAGGTTCCAGCCCTGAAGGGAGCAGGACTTTCAGCCCAAAGGTAAAACTGCACAAACACAACCCCGAAGGGACTCAAACCCTCAATCGCCTGATCCGAAGTCAGACGCCTTATCTGTTAGGCCACGTGGTCACATGAGAAAAGGCCCTCCAGGCACTTCTTTGGAAAAGGCCGACACTGACGCATCCAACGAAGTGGGGATTCACCCATGAAAGCTCATGCTCCAATACATCTGTTAGTCTATAAGGTGCCACACGACTCTTTGCTGCTTTTGCAGACACTGTGTTTCTCAGGTCAGCTACTAAGGGGGGCCAAGACGCTCTGGGCACAAGAAGTCGAGTTCCCAGTGACACGTGAGACTTAATTCTCTGGAGCCAGGTGCAGGGCTTTGGCAGGGAGGCTCAGGCATGGGGGATTGGGGTGCAGCGGATGGACCGGCTGTCTAGGTGCGGAGATTTAGTCTCACTGAGGAGGAGGAGGAATCCTGCTGACAGGCAGTGGCCAGGGCCGGTGCAACCACTAGGCGAACTAGTCGGCCGCCCAGGGTGCCAAGTGGTTGGGGGCACCAAAAAGCACACTCAGGGGAGGCAGTGGAGTGGAGGTGAGCTGGGGCAGGGGGAGGTGCGGGGGGAGGGCTGCCTGCAGCAATAACAGGGGGCGTGTGTGCAGGTGAACCGCTCCCTGTCCCAGCTCACCTCTGCTCTGTCTTCTCCCCTGAGCACGCCGCCCCCCGCTCTAATTCTCCTCCCCTCCCAGGCTTGCCGCACTAAACAGCTGATTGGCACCGCAAGCCTGGGAGGCGGGAGAAGTGGAGCGGCCTCTGGTCCCTTGACCATATTCTGGACTTTGGGTCTGGAAAAGAGCTGGCACAATCCGTAGAGCAGGTTGTTATATAAAATGCACATGGATTTTAACCCTTCACATACAGTAATAGCAAAGTTCTTGGTTCAGGCTTGTAGCAGTGATGGAATAAACTGCAGGTTGAAATCAAGTCTCTGGAGTCCATCCACAGCGGGGATGGGTCATTCAGTTCTTTGTCTAGAGCTTCAGTTTGTAGCAAAGTCCCTCCAGGGGTATGAAGCAGGATTGAAGACAAGATGGAGCTGAGTCATCAGCCTTTTATAGTCTCTTGCCATGTGGTCTTTGCTTTCTTTGTCTCAAGGACACTCTATCCAGCATGTGGCATAGAAAAACCTTAGAGTTCTGTCCATAGGCAGGTCCCTGCATACCTTGCTGAGTGACAAGGGATATCTGCCTCCTCTCAATGGGTCGACTGTATAGCTGATGGTCCTTAATGGGCCATCAAGCAGGTTAGGCAGAACTGACACCAACTTGTCTGGCTGGGGTGTTCCCCGGAAGCAGAGCACAAGTTTGAAATATGAACAGCATAGAGCCAATATTCATAACGTCAACTACAAGAATGATACACATCTAGAGATAGCATCATTATAATCAGCCAATCAGAACCTCTCCATAGACCCCTTACATGACAACCTTTCTATAATATTGGCTGCAAATATAGAACAGTGGTCCCAACAGTGATCTATACAGTTACAGATTATGTCAATAATATCACAGGAGGTGACATGGCATCAGTGAGACTGATACTGGAATACTGCCTCCAGTTTTGGTGTCCTCATTTGAAAAAGATGTTGTGAAATTGGAGCTGGGGCAGCAAAGAGCCACCAAATGTTCTGAGGGCTGGAGAAAAATGCCTTCTAGTGAGCTATTGAAACACCTCACCCTGTTTAGCTTATCAAAAGAAGATTGGCAGGTGACTTCAATGAAGTGTTGAAGTGCCTTAATGGAGAGAAAAGATTGGGTATTAAAGCAGAGAAAGGCATAACAAGCCCCAATGGCTGGACAGTGAAAAGAGACAAATTCATATTACAACTAAGGCACAAATATTCAACAGCGAAGATGATTCACCACAGGAACAAGCTACCAAGGAAAGTGGTGGATTCTCCATCTCCTGATGTCATTTGATGAAGACTAGATGCCTTTCTGGAATATGTTTGCCCCAAAAATAGCTATTGGGTCATACAGGAGGCCTGCGATATGCAGGGGGTCAGATTAGACGCTCTAATGGTCTCTTCTGGCCATAAAGTCCACTAATTTCTGAAAAACTGAGTGTAGCATTGGGAGCAGCATCTGATGTTTTCCTGTCTAGCCGGCTTGCTTCCTAGAACGAACGCTCCTTGAGTGGGGTGATCCACAGGGAGTAGCTCAAACCCCCAAAGTGCCTGGGCAGGGGCAGGACATTAGCCCAGCAAGGGAGGGGTGTGGCAGTGACATCACAAAGGCCTTTTGCAGGACCTCAGACTATTGGTCAAAGGTAGTGGGGAGGTGGTGACCTCACAGAGAGATGCTGACATCAGCCAGGCAGGACAGGGGCGAGGGGCCAGGGAAACCTCAGAGACTCCTGTGGCTTTGCTTCAGCAAGTCTCCTTCTCCAGATCTCTCTTTGAGGACTGAGGGAGTATTCAGGTTCACGTACGTGAGCGCCAGGAGGAACCTCTTTCGAGTTTTCTCCTTCCCTTTTAGGGAGTTTACTAGAGACCAGCCGTCCCTGTTTAGAAGGTAAGAGCCTCCTTGAGGTTTGAAACCTGTTCAGTCTGATCCATCTGGTGATGAAATCTAAGCATGGAAAACACGAGCTTAAAGAGGCAGAATTTTATTCCGCACCAGGGATTTTGTCCCCTAGAATTACTGGAGACATTAGGGTTTATCCTTTGTGTTTCACCTTTTCCTCCATCCCTTCCTCCTTTCTCTTCTCTTGCTTCTTTTGTCCTTTCACCTGTTTCCCTCCCAACACCAAGAGCGGGGTGTGTGTATGTGTTGCGGGGGAGTGTTTGGCAGCTCCCACTGTGGGAGGTCCACCAAAAATGTGGGGCTGAAATAGTGCTCGGGCAGTGATCCCCACCAGTGACCTGAACCATCCTTTGGGCTCCCTGCTGAGAACCCTCAGCTTCCCGTCCTCAGTCTCTACCCTGATTGGCTGAGCAGGGGGTTATCGACAGGGAGGAGACTCAGGTCCTTGTTGTTCTCTTTTAAGACCAAGGAAATAAGTCATAACCAGTCATATGTTTGATGAATTTTGCTGCTTCTCTGCATTAATGGTCTCTGAGCAGGTCATGATTCTCTCTAACATTGCAGTTCTCCTCAAATACTTGCTGAATAATTACTGTGCACTGTTGGTCTGGAGCTCATCTGAGAGCACTTTATTCAGGTCATTCAATGGATGAAATTCAAGATCCGATGGTTAGTTTGAAAATCAGGGGTCTTGGGTCCTATTCCCAACTCTGCCACTGGCTGGCCGTGTGACCTAAGACAAGTCAATTCTCCTGTCTCAGCCTGAGCTTCTCCCTCTTTCAAGTAGGGATAATAATGATCCGCTCCTACCTACCTTACGGTATGTGGAGGCAGGGCTGGCTCTAGGTTTTTTGCCTCCCCAAGCAAAAAAAAAATGTGTCTGCCCTCCCATCCCCCTGCTGCCCGAGCCCTGGGTTCTCCCCTCCCTACACCTGCACCCCCTGCCTCCCCAGCTCTGGGCCTCCCACCACTCACACCCCTGCCAACCCAGCCCTGGGATCTCCCCCACACACACTCTGTGCTGCCCCAGCTCTCGACTCTCCCCTTCCCCCCTACCAGTGCTCCCCCACCCACACACCCCCTGCTGCCCCAGCCCTGGGCTCCTCCCCGCACTTGCACCTTCTTCCACCCCAGCCCTGGGTCACTGGTAACTTGCTCCCAGGTTAATAAAATAGAAAAAAGATTGGATTGAATGTGTAACAGGGAGTTTGGTAAATCTTGGTTATTTTATTTTTTCAGCAGGCTCCTGTCCACCTCCAGTAGAGTTTTCAGTCCCAATGGCAACTTACTTACCAAATGTAATACAGACTAGTCCATGCCTCCCAAGTGGATGTGGTTCTTGTTCTTCTGCACATTGTAGCCCGTGGAGGCCAAGGACCTGCAAATGTGTCTTCATGTGCCTTTGTTTCATTGATGAAAATATAAACTAGACTCTTAGAGGATTGGAACTGATTTCAGCTGGGGGACATATTTGCTAGATTTTTACGCATTTGCACAGGAAAATGTTGAGTGTTTCCATTCATCCCTAGTCAGTGGAGCTCCTGAACATAATGGAAATGGATATGCAATTACTTTTTGTTGAAGGACCAGGCTTTTAAGGGGGCATTTGGAGTTGAACCAAGGCCCGTTTGATCTGCAGTCAAACACTCTACCACTGAGCTATACCCCCTGACAATTACATTGGCAAGTCAGTGATCTCAAGGATCTTGAAACCTGAGAGTGGAGTTCGTTTCTTCCACACCAGTGTTGCTGTCTGTGCATTCCGGAGCTATGGGGTGAGTGGGAAACGCCCACAACTAGCTTGTCAGTATCAAGAAAGGAGCAGCCGACATCAGGACCAACGAGACGTGTTGGTGGCGCATCAGGAAGAATCCACTCTCCCAGAGACTTCTCGGTGAGGGCACGGTACACAATGGGGGCTACCTACCCGCCACGTCCCATCAAGGGTCTTTCTAGTCCCACTTCAGTGTTACCCAATTTCTAATCAGGCTTTGGCCCAGATTCCCTCCCTGAGCGGCACCAGCACATACCTGGGCCCCCTGCTAGTGTTAAATCTGCCTTGAGCTGGGACCCAGCTTGGCAAAGAGCCTGCAGCCCCCTCTGTGCTGGGGAGTGAGAGCAGCCCTGGCACTGGGCAGGGCAGCCCTGAGGGAATGAACCCAATGTGCCCGTGAGGCCCTGATCCAGAACCTCTGCCAGGCAGCTTGTGCTGCTCGGGCGTCTCTAGTCTCCAGCGAGGATTCAAAGCTTCTCTGCTCCAGGGGAACCCCTGGGGGAGGGAGGCAGGGCTCCTGCAGGATAAATCTTCCTGCCGGCAGAGCCCCAGTCCCCTCCTCCTGGGCACAGGGCGCTGCACACATCACCCACCACATGAACACACCCCTTTGTGAGGAGAATCAGCTCTGGGATATTGGGGTCAAACCCTTCCCACCTCCTCCCTGCAAACCTTCTCCTGGCTTCAGTGAGGGAATGGGGGTGTGAGGGGCTAGTGCGGTAATAGCAGCAGCGTGGCCGTGGGGCTCGGCCGGTGGCTGGGGCCAGTCGCCTGAGCATGAACCCAGCCGACCCCAGGAGATGGACCTGGGTCACCAGCCCAACCCACCACGCGGCTGCTGCCGCTGCCCCATTAGTGCGTGAGCTCCCACAGACCACGCTGGGGAGAGCCCCCAGCTGCAGGGGAGACGCCCCTGAGTGCCTGGCAGGGCCCAGCTCCTGGCTGACCTGCACTGCTGGGGGTCAGGGGTCAGGGTGACGGGGACGTTGGCTCTGGGGTGGGACTGTCACTTCCCCCCCTGCCAAGCCAACAGGATCACAGCAAAGGAAACCACCTCGGCCGGCAGGGGAAGAGTTCAGTCCAGGGCCTGGTGCATTCTGGGAGCAGGGGCGGAGCAGAGAAAGGGCAGATACGGGGCAGCTCTGAACACTCCGCGCAGAACTGCCTGTCCTGTCCCGCAGCCCCTGGTACAGGGGGCTTTTAGCCATAGTTTTAATCAGGCCAATAAATTGAAACAAACCCCTGTTAAATCATTGCTCAGCCCGAGTCCTTCACCCACATTCCTTAGGGCATTGGGTGTTTCATGTCCTGCCTCAATTTCACACAGAGACACAATTTCCTTTGCACAGATCCGTGAACAGCAAAACCTCCGTGTGTCTCTGGTCTGAGCCAGGGCATTCGATTCCAGTGAACCCTTCTCTCCTGCAATGGCGATGGTCAGACAGAGGGGACGTGGCACCTGCATCCCTGCCAGGGAGATGTTGGCTCGGCTCTTTCTTTCTGCTGCTGTTGTTAGTCCATGAAACATCAAGGGTGGAAAGCAATGCTGAGTTCATGCACCAGCCCCCTGAACAAATTTCAGTGCCCCAGAGAAATCCTGCCCCCTGCTATTGGAACGATGTGCTGGAGATTTGAATGGGAAAGGGACTGTCTGAATTGTCAGAGTGGGGAATGAACAACAATCTACAGCAATGCTATTAACACAAACACACTCTCATCTTGCTCCAGCCGGAAGGGAAATGGGCAGGAATTCTTGCTGTTCACCTAAGGACACACTTACACTGATGTGCAGCAGTGAGTGTGCTGGGGAAGCTGGTCTGAGCAAACAATTTGAAGTGACAATTCAGTGAGAACAGAATCATCATGTAATGATACAGCTGTACATCCAGTAGTTGTGGCCGAGTGGTTAAGGCGACGGGCTAGAAATTCATTGGGGTCTCCCTGCGCAGGTTCAAACCCTGCCAACTATGCAAGTACTGTGTTGTTGTTATTATTAGTGTAGACTTAGTGCCTGAGCATCCAGAGCGTAAACTGGAGCCACATCTACTTTCACTCTGTCTACACTTAAAATGCTGCAGTGGCACTGCTATAGCACTCTGGAGTAGATAGTGACTGGAGGGGTTTTCCCATCCCTGTCATAGCTACATGGACAGAACAATTCTTCCTTTTCTTTAGCACTATCTAACCCGGGCTTAGGTCACCTTAAGTCTATGGGTTTGGGGTGGGGGTTTCACACCCTGAGAGACGTCGCTCTGCCAGTTCAGTGCCCAGCGTACACCAGCCCTTAGATCCCTCTTGGTATTTCAGTGCAGGCACTGACCTGTGAGAGGAAAACATCAGCTCGCAAACACAGAGACTGAATTCCCCACATTTAATCTCGCTGTACTTTCCAGAAAGTCACAAAATTCAATTCATTCTTTCTAGGACAGAGAAAAAAATAAGTGACACTAAAGTTTTTGGCTTGGGTAAATAAAATTAAGTGTTTAATCAATATAGTAAAAATCTGTACTGATTCCTCTAACTAACACCAAGGCGTGTAATAGGAACAGACAAATCTTGTCAGTGACGACTAATTTCACAAATGATCTTCCCATTATTAATTTCCACGCTGCCCCCACTGGAGGTCTGGGCATCTCCAGTGTCACTGCTCTGCATTCACCTTCCCCTAGAATTGTTCTCGGACATTCGCCTTCCTCTGCAGCCTGGGGCACGGGGTCACTTGCTGGAGGATTCCCTGCACCTTGAGGTCTCTAAGCCACGATTTGAGGACTTCAGTAACTCAGACATAGGTTAGGGGTTTGTTACAGGAGTGGGTGGGTGAGATTCTGTGGCCTGCATTGTGCAGGCGGTCAGATTAGATGATCATAATGGTCCCTTCTGACCTTAAGTCTATGAATCTATGCATCTAGTCCCAAATTTGGAAAATTGTGCAGTTCAGAATGTGAATAGTGACCCCCGTCTCCTTCCTGCACCTGCTCTACATTGCTCCACAGCAGCTTAGCCACCTGCAGAGTCACCCCAGCACGGCAGTGCAGCCGCCCAGGGTTCAGCAGGGGCCCCTGGCAAGGACAGTGGGTGCAGCTAACAGCCTGGTGTGCCTGGCAGTGAGGCAGCTGTGAAAAAGCAACACTCCCCCCACACAAGTACAGAGACTGAATTCCCCAACTTTAACATCATGACCCCCTGTAGAAACCCACACGTGTCAGTTGTATTGTCACAGGGAGATACAAAAATCAAGTGACACCAATTTTTAAGTTGAGTAAATAAAGTTGAGGAGATAGTTATTAACCTCACAAAAATATACTAAAGATCCCTCAACATAACACCTGAAGGTGAAATATGAACAGAGACAAACCTTGTCAGCAAAGGCTCATTTCCCAAACGATCCTCAAAATGTTACTAATTCCCACCTCTCCTCCGCAGGAGCTCTGTGCAGTGTAACTGTTCTGCAGGCAGCTTCCCATTAAATGCTGTTGTGGGACATTCCCAGACCTGGAAATGTACCAACGACAGAATTTGAAGAGCAAACCTGCCTCCCCGCACCAGGCGGGATTTGTCCCTGTCACTTAGTGTTTGTCAATAGTACAGACGCCCTGGGCAGGACTCCAGGCTCTGCTTGAGGGATCCTGGCACAGGGGCTGGTGGCACAGAAAGGATTGTAGCTTCTGACCTGAGCTCTGGAGAGGAGGTAATAATTGAAGGGGGCCTTTATTGACTCCTCCTCAGGTTCCCCTGGGCTGGAATTCTACCTTCCACAGGGCCAAATGAGGGGGTGATGCCACTTGGTTAATGAAAACCAGTGCTCCAGGTGAGGTTTGAACTCACAACCTCAGCATAGCTCCTCTCAGCACTGCCTTATAAGTACTGTGCGCTAACCCATTGCACCACTGGAGCACCTATTAATTGTGATTCTCTGAGACCCCTAGGTTGATACAGGCAAGGAGTGACCCCAAAACATTCTCAGTGGAGCTGAGAGCAGGTAGCGACAAGTGTTGTACTTGGTGGGGTGGATTCTTCTTAAGGGTTCCAGGCCCCATTTGACCCTTTTGTTCTTCCCTGTGTAATAACAGAGCTGGTTAAGACTCAATGGAGAGTCTTGCTGCAGACCAACAGATCTGAAACCACTGAGAACCAGCTCTTAGCATTAGTCCTGCTTTGGGACAGTGTCTCTCATGCAAGAAACTGCCCAGTCTGCGCTAGCAGTGAGGCTCCCTCACTAACAGCTGAAATCAGGGAGAGCTGTGTGAAGTGCAGGGCCCCAGGGGTGCCTGAACAGGGGGGAACAACACCCCAGGGCTTTTAAAAATGGGAGGGCTCTGCCTTGCCACTTTGTAATGACCGTAAGGGCGAGTGAGGGTGGGGAGGGGACGGAGAGCAGTGAGCGGGAGGTGAGGTCTGGGGGGAAGAGGCAGCGTAGGAGCGGGGCCTTGGGGAGAAGGGGTGGGGCAGGGGCATGGCCTCGAGTGGAAGGGGTGGGGCTACTGTTCGGGCTCTGGTGGCTGCTACTTTTAGGGAGCCTGCCCCGCTCCTGGTGGGACCACAAGACGTCCCAGAGCAGAGAGGGTGGCCAGCAGAACGGTGACGGGGGGAACGGCAAGTGGCCGGCAATGTGGCCAGACAGCGGAGGGAGAAAGGGGCTTTCCCCCCGGGGAGGTGAGAGGTGAACTCTGGGTTTTCACTGACCCAGGGCAGCAGCTGTGGGTGAGGTGCAGTGAAGGGAGGGGCACATCCACAGAGCTTCTGGTGTCTGGATTTAGGAGCCCGAGGCCAAAGGTCACTGCCCAGCACACTGTGGGTGGGTGTTTTGCTCATAGTGTTGTGTTATGAATCCTGACTGTGGTGTTTTCCCAAGTTAATACAAGGTGATTTTCCTCCTTTTTCTTATCTACACTCCATGAGTGTGAGTGGGGAAAGTATCGCCTCTTAGAGGCACCCAGTGGCCAGGGTTAGTTTCCCCAGGTTACTGGGTGGGGACTTAAGCAGATTGTGTGTTGTATCGTTGAAGAGGAGCCCCAAGCACCGAATTGAAACTTCAGCCTTCAGAGTAAGAACCAGAGGTGCTGCCAGCTGAGCTAGCCAGGCCGCCTAAATGTATTAACCCCTTTCACCGCAAGAGCAAACACCAGGTACTTCTGTGCTTCTCAGCAGCTGGGAAAAAGCCTCTTGGGGGAAATATCTCCTGCCCCACCGCCAAAAGGAGCCCATTGAGTGGAAATGGTCAGAGGCCCCACCTGCTTTCCAACCACCTTGTGATGCTGGCCGGCCGCAGAACGAATGCTGGTCTGTGGGTGGCCTTCAGTGGGGGTTTGACATGGCAGGGAGCAGGGAGCAGGCTGGCCGGGTGTCTTTGTGGCTGTCTGCTGGCCACACATAGGCATGGTTCTCCCCTCCTCTTGCCCTGCCCTTGGTTGCTCTGTGGCTTTTAAGCTTCCCTTGGAGCTGTCAGCACCAGCCGCCTCTGCTCCAGGTGCCCAGAGGAGGAGAGGTGCTGGGCTCCAGCCTGCGACCCTTCCTCCCTCCTGCCTAGCCCTGACTATGAAGCCTGGCCCTGGCCCTCCTTCCTTTAAATGCCGTGTGGGCAAGAGGAAGAGTGTGGCAGCTGCAGGGACCAAAGTTGTGGACATCAGGTGAAGCAGCGAGAAACAACCATATGGTCAAACCACAGGAATCTCTAGCCAGACTGTTAAGTTCTAGGACCCCAACCTATAGCCGCCATTCCATTGAACCAGCCGGACCAAAGACCTATCTCCAGTGGCCATCAGTCACCCAGCAGGAGGGAAAAAACTCACTCTAGTTCACCCTGAGAGAGGGTAGCCAATCATATTGAGCTCCAGGGCTTTGCAGCAAACTAACATATCTCCAGGAGGTCCCACTGAGATTTGAACTCATATTCCAGGATTCAAACTCCTGAGTGCCACCAATTACACCATGAGACCTGCTGCTACTTCATTTTCTTGACCTCTGTGACTCTTGGCTGGTTTGCACTCTGCAATTATTGCTTCCCACCAGTGGCTTCCTCTCGCAGGACTCTCTCTCCTCCTCCATCCACTGTGGTCCTGCTCCACCAGATCCATGGGTCCTGCCCTGAGTCCCTGCATCCCCCTGCTTTGTCTCCATTCCCTGCAGGCTGCAAAAATGTCAGGGGAGGCCACCCCTCCCTTCACTTGGTGCTCCCGCTCAAATCAGCCAGCTGCAGCCTCATCTCCTGGAACTCGGCTAGCTGTCACTTGATCCGGTCGTACAGTCACAGGCTGACTAGCTCCCCTGCCTGGATGCTCTTGTGGAAATTCCACAGATGATGCTTCAGGACTTGGCACCGTTGGTTTCTTTAATGTTGCGGTGTTTGCCCAACTGCCGGAACAAAGCCGCCAACTCCTCCCTCACCGATTCCCACCAATCCCCCTGTTTGCCATAGAATCCTCTGATGCTTTCCCGTTCTGCCGACACTGCCAGGCCTCATGCCCCTGCTCCTTTATCTTGCAAGCTCTGGATGTTCAGCTTCCAATATCCTCTGCCCTGGGTCAGGGAATTGCCCACATTGAGCACACGGTGAGAGCTGCGTGATCTGAACACTCCATAGGCACCACCTTGCACTGGGCTGTTGACGTGCTCTCCTTCACGTAAATCCAGTCAGTGCGACTCCTGGCCTGTCCCCGCAGAAAGGTGTATCCCCTCTGCGGCTGGTGTGAGCTCGGGTCAGAGGAATAGGAGGCTACCACCCGCCCTCCACTGGTTCCACTGTGGAGAAACACGTTCTCTAAGCCGACCTCGCTACAGACCTGCGCCAGGTAGTGCTCGTCATAGAAGAGTTTCCTCTGACGATTGGGAAAACAGGACCAGCAGTCCTCAGGCCAGTGCGACAATTGAAATCTTCCCCCCCCCCCCGGACACCAAAAACCGTGCGGTCTAGAGGAAGGGAGCCAGTTCCTTCATAGACCTTTCATTTTACACCTTAACTGGGGACCATACACACTAATATAGCCATAACCAGTGCTGCAGAGCACAAAGCCCACCAGTAATGCCCTCCCTGGTGGGAGCTCCAGCCCCTTCTGTACTCGCACCGCAAATGTGAAGAACAAGACTCCAACCCCCTCGTTCTTCACTTGCCTGGAGGACCAGAGAGATGGGCCCTTCCACCAATCACCCTCTGCCTATCAAGCTACCCTAGAGTTGTTAATGTGCATTTCCTGAACACCCACCATGGCCAAGCCCAGCTGCTCCTAGCCAATGAACATGAAGCATCTCCTCCTGGGCCCCCAAATCCCTTCCACCTTCCCAGATGCCCCTTCCCTTCCCTGGTACTGCCCTCCCTCAGCTGCACAGAGGAGTTTTCATCCCCTTTTCCTGCCTGTCACTGCCCAGCACCTCCTCTGGCACCATTCCTGAGGGCCACCCTGCCTCACTCTCTTCCTGCCAAATTGGGTCCACCAATAACTCATGTAGGAGAGACAGCTCCCGTCCCTCATTGTTAAGGGTCAGGCCAGCCAACTAGGGGCAGAAGCCCACAGTTCTTTTTTCCCCCTATTGCAGGGCCCAAGAACTCACCTTGGGTGCAGGCACCCCTGCGCTCCCAGAGGGAAAGCCACCACTGTACAAAGAGGGAATGAAAGGGCCTGCTAAAGCCTGGGATTGAACCAGGAACCTTTAGATTTTCAGTCTAACACTCTCCCAACTGAGCTACTTTGGCAGTTGTGTGCTAGTATTTTGGCCTGTTGCTTCTCTGTCCAGGAGGTTTTTGCAGGCGTTGCACACAAAAAGGACGTCACTTTTGCCTGCCTTGCTCAGCTTGACTTGCTGCCTCACCCCGTTCCTGCCCTAGTGCCCGGGTTGACCTGGTGGCGGAAGGGGACTGGGGGCCAGTGGCGCGGGGAGGAAGTTGAGCTGGACCCTGAGCTAGACTAGACCCTGGCGGTGAGAGTCTGGCCACCACCTGCCGCCCCACCCTGTTGTCCTGGCTTCCCCCACTGGGCGTCATTTCGGGAGGGAAGTGGGGCTTCTGCCTCCCCTCCCCGATTTTCACACCGCAGAGGAGTGCGAACAGGAAAACGAATGGCTGCTCCACACCCCCACCAGAGGAACCCGGCGCCCTTAGCTGTGGGGAGTAAGAAGTGGCTGTTGGCTCCCTACCTGCACCCCACTGAACAGCTGGTCACTGGCAAGTGGGAGGTGCTGAAGGGGAAGAGGAGGAGCTTGTCAGTAAGGCCTGTAGTGGGGCAGGGGGGGAGCTGGCTGCCAGTGGGTGCTGAGCACCATTTTTTTCTGTTGGTTCTGCAGCCCCGTAGCTCCCATGGAGTCGCTGACTTGGCTCCTTTCGCACTCTAGAGAGAGGAGCAGAACCAGGGCTATGGCTGATCTATGGGGCATTAGGTGAGTGGCAGAGGCTTCAGGCACTGAGAGTTTGCCTGACCCCTCAGGGACACAGTGTGAGGCGGTGTCCCAGGGATCTCTATGAAAGGAGCAGAACAGGATTTACTTGGGGTGGGGAGAGAATTGAGAGTGTCTCAGGGGGTTGTACAGAGGTGTTGCCTGGGTGAGAGACTGGCTAAAACACAGGCCTCGCTGTGAGCAGGATTTGAACCTGCGCAGGGGAACCCTATTGGATTTCAAGACCAACGCCTTAACCACTCGGCCATCACAGCTGTGAGCACAAAACTGCCCCATGCCAGAGAAACTGGTAAATAATCCCAATGCCCAGGCGTGAAGTCATCTGAACTACAGAATTCCCACCGCAAACCTGGCTCCCAAAGCACAGGGGGGATTTGGGGTTTGTTCTCTTTGCTTAGCCATGTGCAGTAGCTCATGCTCCAATACATCTGTTAGTCTATAAGGTGCCACAGGACTCTTTGCTGCTTTCACAGATCCAGACTAACACGGCTACCCCTCTGATACTCCTAGTGACACTCTCCAATGGATCCCTGTCCTCCAGCCACCGTGAGGTAGGTAGGAGCGGGTCATTATTATCCCTACTTGAAAGAGGGAGAAGCCAAGGCTGAGAAAGGAGAATTGACTTGTCTTAGGTCACACAGCCAGTCAGTGGCAGAGTTGGGAATAGGACCCAAGAGCCCTGATTTTCATACCTACCATCAGATCGTGAATTTCAAACACTAAATGACCTGAATAAAGTGCTCTCAGATGAGCTCCAGACCAACAACAGTGAACAGTAATTATTCAGCAAGTATTTGGGGAGAACTGCAACGTTAGAGAGAATCATGAACTGCTCAGGGACAATTAATGCAGCAAAATTTGTCAACATATAACAGGTTCTGACTTATTTCCTTGGTCTTAAAAGAGAACAACAAGGATCTGAATCTCCTCCCTGTCAATAACCCCCTGCTCAGCCAATCAGGGTAGAGACAGGACGGGAGGCTGAGGGTTCTCACCAGAGAGCCCAAAGGGTGGCCCAGGTCACCGGTGGGGATCACTGCCCGAGCACTATTTCAGCCCCACATTTTTGGGTGGACCTCCCACAGTGGGAGCTGCCGAGCACTCCCCCGCAACACACACACACACCGCTCCTGGTGTTGGGAGGGGAACAGGTGAAAGGACAAAAGAAGCAAGAGACAAAGAGAAAGGAGGACGGGATGGATGGAGGAAAAGGCGAAACAAAAAGGACAAACCCTAATGACCCCAGTGATTTTAAGGGACAAAATCCCAGGTGCGGAATAAAATTCTGCCTCCTTAAGTTCGTGTTTTCCATGCCTAGAATTCAACTGTCACCAGATGGATCAGACTGAACAGGTTTCAAATCTCGAGGAGGCTCTTACCTTCTAAACAGGGACAGGCTGTTTTCTAGTAAAATCACTAAAACGGGAGGAGAAAACTCAAAAGAGGTTCCTCCTGGTGCTCACGTACGTGAACCCGAATACTCTCTCAGTCCTCAAAGAGAGACCTGGAGAAGGAGACTTGCTGAAGCAAAGCCACAGGGGTCTCTGAGGTTTCCCTGGCCCCTCGCGCCTGTCCTGCCTGGCTGATGTCAGCATCTCTCTGTGAGGTCACCACCTCCCCACCATCTTTGACCAATAGTCTGAGGTCCTGCAAAAGGCCTTTGTGATGTCACTGCCACACCCCTCCCTTGCTGTGCTAATGTCCTGCCCCTGCCCAGGCACTTTGGAGGTTTGAGCTGCTCCCTGGGGATCACCCCACTCAAGGAGCGTTCGTTCTAGGCAGCAAGCCGGCTAGACAGGAAAACATCAGACGCTGCTCCCAATGCTATACTCAGTTTTTCAGAAATTAGTCGACTTTATGGCCAGAAGAGACCATTAGAGCATCTAATCTGACCCCCTGCATATCATAGGCCTCCTGTATGACACAAGAGCTACTTTTGGGGCAAACACATTCCAGAAAGGCATCTAGTCTTCATGAAATGACATCAGGAGATGGCAAATCCACCACTTTCCTTGGTAGCTTGTTCCTGTGGTGAATCATCCTCGCTGTTGAATATTTGTGTCTTATTTGTAATATGAATTTGTCTCTTTTCACCTTCCAGCCACTGGGTCTTGTTATGCCTTTCTCTGCTAGATTAAAGAGCCCTTTAATACACAACCTTTTCTCTCCATTAAGGCCCTTCAACACTTCAATGAAGTCACCTTTCAATCTTCTTTTGATAAGCTAAACAGGTTGAGCTTGTTCAATAGCTCACTAGAAGGCATTTTTTCCAGCCTTCAGAACATTTATCATCAGACTCCTGAACTGCAACTGGATGTGGTTCTTTGTTCTTCTGCACAACATAGCTCCTGGAGAAGAGGGATCTGCAAATGTACATTCGTATGATACCTTTGTTTAATTGATGAAAACATAAACTAGACACTTAGAGGATTGGAACTGATTTCAGCTGATGGACAGCTTTGCTAGGTTTTTAATGCATTTGGACAGCAAAATGTTGAGTGTTTACATTCATATCAAGCACTCCCGTACAGAGGAGCTCCTGAACATAATGGAGAATGGAAATGAAAATGTTTTCCGTTTTTTTTTAAAAAAGGAAGAAGGTTATAAGAGAACACAGGGGTTTGAACTGCAGTCAAGCACTCTACCACTGAGCTAGACCCCCGTGACAACAGGCGTATGGAATCGTGATGTCCAGGACTTTGAAGGACAAACCCTGATTCATTGAGGTCCTTTGCCATTCCCAGACCACAGGTTGTTTTAAAAATGGGGTTTGATTAAACTTCTTAAATGTGGCAAACACCACAGCTTGCACACCCACCGATATAGCTTCTCCCACTGACATAGCTGCCACCTCTTGAGAAGTGGATTAACTACACCCACAGGAAAACTCTCTCCCATCAGCATAGAGCAGTGGTTCTCAAACTGTGAGTCAGGACCCCAAAGTGGGTCATAACCCTGTTTTAATGGGGTTGCCAGGGCTGGCATTAGACTTGTTGGTGCCCGGGGCTGAAGCCAAATGTCTGAGCCCCACCACCCAGGGCTGAATCCCTCAAGCTCTGGTTTTGCCCTCCCCCAACTGGGGCAGGGCTCAGGCTTTGTCTCCCCTGCCTCTGCTCAGTGTGGAGGGGCTTGGTCCCTCTTTCCAGGGTCATGTAGTAAGGTTTTTTTTTTGGCAGAAAGGGGTTGCAGTGAAAGGAAGTTTGAGAAACCCTGGCATAGAGCCTCTGAATATGTCTAGACTTGGCTCCCTGTGGCAGATCAGAGATGGAAAGTACAGCCATGGAGACACCACACACCAGCCTTGCCCAGTAGGCAAGAATCAAACCTCCACAGAAAGACACCTGTTGTTTTCTAACCCATCTTCCTAAGCCCTCAGCCACCACCACTTAACAAAGGGGCTTTTCTACACTATGGTTCTGTTCTCACTGAAGGGTCATTTCCAATTGTTTGCTCAGACCAGCATTAGGGAAAATGGTGCCCTGGGCAAAGCTTGTACTTTGGCACTTCCCCATTGCCCCTGGACAATCCCCCTCCCCCTTTACCACTAGCTCCTGCACTCCCAGCCCTTGCGCCTCCTTCACCCCTAATTCCTGCCCCCTCCTGTGCCCCCTTTGCCCTTAACTCCCTGTGCCACCAGCCATTGCCCCTCTCAGGCAGCCCATTCACATGGTTCCAGTGCTGGAGCCCCCACACATGTTCTCCCTTTCCCTGGGCTTTGGCATCACTAGCTCCTGCTTAGCGAGTAGGGTTCAGTGGTCCCCAAAATGTGGGGCATGACTCCTAGGGGGACACAGAGGAACATTCATGGGGGCACCTCAGGGTCCGAGCCAGCCCCCATGGAGGGAGCAGCACTCAGCCCCACTCTGTCCCAGCTCTTCCCAACCCCACCCTCAGCCTGAGGGTCTGACTCCCTGCTCGGCCTCGACCCCCTAACCCCTGTCTGCACCCCTCTCCCCAGCAAGCAACAGCCCCACTCCCAGCCTCGGTTCTTGACTGCGGCTTCCGCGGGGCCACAGCCATGGCTAAGAGGGCACAGTGTGAAATGTTTGGGGACCACTGGTTTAGGGTGATGTTCTCAATCACTTCTACAAAGTCCAATAAAAGCTATTCCTCACCCACCTACCCCTCCATCAGGACCAACTAGGTATGTTCTGCTGCCCCTCACTCATGCAGGAAGGATAATAACATTTCATTCCACTCAATCCTAAAGTGATTTGTAACCCACCACCACCAAAACTGGTCATTTTGTGAAAGCGGCCCCATCATGCTGCATATCTAGGCAGAGTAGGTGTGTCTGTGCAAACACGGTCTGTTCCTGAAGTCTTTCCCCCAGCTCCTCACTAGATGTGAGGGGGGAGCTCATTCAGCCTCTGCTTCCGCTTAGTATTTAAAAACTCCTTATTGTCCCTAGCTCTGCTGGCCTTAGATTTCTATTCCTGTCTTTTGCTTAACAGCTCGGTTGAGGTGGCCGAGTGGCTAAGGTGATGGACTGCTAATCCATTGTGCTCTGCACGCATAGATTCGAATCCCATCCTCATTGGATGCATTTAGTCATCACCCCCTCCTTTGTAGACAACCATGTCCCCCGTTGGTACAATGACAGATCAAACAATGTTCCTTCTTGCAAACAGAAACCCAGAACTCCCTTGTTTAAAATAAAATGTCTAAATCCCAGATTTCTTTAAAAAAAATTCTCTAGTGCTGTATTTCTTAGTTTTTATCTCAAAAGGGAACATCCTCATCATCTCCCCCAAACACCCTGGGACCTGCCCAAATTATTAAAATACCCTCAACCCGAGCAAGGCCAGAGCAGTGAACCAGAGCTAGTGTCTAGGCCAAGCTGTTCTGAAGGAGGCAACTCAAACATTTTCTCCCTGCTTCCCTTGGCAAGGTCTGACTGAGAAAACAAAATTCCCCAAACTGCAAATTTTCTGCTGAAAAACCAATACTAGTCTGTTTGGGGACTTTGGTTTGCAAGTATTATTGTTATTATTCTCTTCTGATTTCTGAATCAGTTCAGTCTTTGTCCTCCAGGTGTGTTTCCAGCTGCTGAGTTGTGGGGGAGAGAGGCCAAGTCATGATGTCTCTTCCTCTCTTTCATAGTTTCTTCCAACTTGCTAGGAAGCTCCTTTGCTATGATGTGAGTCAAGCAGTGTCCATTGTCTCTGTGCTATCTCGGAGAAGCCTGCATTGTACACGGTTCCTGGGATAGTCCTTTGGAGTGTGGATCCCTTCAATTGGTCAGCAGCGAGTCTGGCGCCTCCCTTGTCGCACCTGAAAGGCTGGTGGGGGGCATTTCCCAACCTCATAACATATATCAGTAACGCACACAGAGCAAAACTTCATAACTTCCCAACCAATGCGAGCACACATAATCCAACACGATATTAATGTTCAACAGATCAAGACTTTTGAAATGATACTTCACAAGGCAGACTTTGTACAAACCATGTCATCATTATATGAGAGTGGTGAATACGGGGCTTCCAGGTGCTGCTTTGAGCACAGCGTGCCACACCTGGGTTTACATTGCAGTGGAGACGTACCCTTAGAGTCCATCTCTCCTGGGATAAAGATGGCAGCAGGGCTGGCCTGGGTCATCTGACTTGGGCTCCTGGACGTAAAGCTGAGGGGCTAAAAACTGTGGTGCAGATATTTGTGCTCACACTGAAGCCTGGGTTCAGAAACCCTCGCCCCTCATGGGGCCTCAGAGGTTGGGCTCAAGCCCATTTGTCTGCACTGTAATTTTATAGTCTTGCAGCCCCAGCTCCATAACCCTGAGTCAGCTGACCCGGGCTTTGGGACAGGTGCCCTGGGTGTGTTAATCACAGTGTAGACGTAACATTAGGCTACATCTCCAGTGCAATGAAACACTCTCGGCTGGCCCGTGTCGGATTAATCAGGATCACGCGGCTTGGTCTGGAGTAAAGATGTAGTGTCCGTGTCTGGGCTCAGGCTCAGTCCCCTGCTCCAGGAGCCCAGAAGGGTGGGAGGGAGTTTAGCGAGTGGAAATGGTGAAACCTTATTGAGGGGACTGGACCACTGACCTATCAGCTCTTAACACCCAAACTTTCAGTAACTCTATTGTCAGTGCCTGTGAATGTAATTCAAACCATAAGAAAAGCCACACTGGGCTAGAGCAAAGGTCCATCTAGCTCTGAATCTTGTCTTCTGACAGTAGCCAATACCAGGTGCCCCAAAAGCCACTCCCGAAGGTACCACTGGGAGTTGAACCCAGGATCTCCTGTTTACAAAACAGGGGGTTTAACCAGATAAGCCATGGTACCTGCTGTTACTTGAAGCATCGTGCTGCCCACACCTGACTCTCTGCCAATCCCCACTGGGCCCTGACAAGCTTTGCCCATGTTTGGATTCTGTAAAGCAGAGGAGCAGGTGATGGTTTACTCCCAAGGTGTGTGAGTGATTATTTGCACAGGTCTACGCTACAAAATTAGGTCGGTGTAACTACATTACTTAGAGGTGTAAAAAATGTAACCCCTCCCCCCCAAGCAATGCAGTTATATCAACCTAATCCCGGTGTAGATAGCGGCTCAGCTGTCAGAACTTTCTGGAGCTATGAAAGGGGAGGGGCCCAGCCTCTGCAGCAGGAATGCAGGGCAGGCAAGTTCACCGCAGGCATTGTAGGATACTGGAGGCGGCCACTTATGGTGATATAATGAACAGCAGCATTTACACTGACAATTTGTCACTTTAAGTTTGCTGCAAAAAGCTCTAGGCCTCTCGTCGAGGTTGGGATTGAGGGGCACTGGGAATAGGAGGGGCTGTGGGTTGGGACAGAGGAGAAGGGTGCCGACTGAGGGAGCGTTGTGTGTTTTTCACACAACTGAGCAATATAATGATGCTGAAATAACTTTGTAGTGCAGACCTGACCAAAGATTCACACACAGAGACACAGTTTGCAAGGAAAACCTCACCTGCTTCTCTGCTTTGCAGAATCCAAACACATGGAAAGCTTGTCAGGTCCCGGTGGGGATGGCAGGGAGTCATGTGTGGGCAGACACTGTATTTTAGCCACAGGCAGGCACTATGGCTTAGCTGGCTAAAGCACCTGCTTTTAAACAGGAGATCCTGGATTCAACTCCCAGTGGTGCCTTGTTGAGTACCTCTTGGAGCACCTGGTATTGGCTACTGTCAGAGGACAAAACAGAGAGCTAGATGGACCTTTGGTCCAGTTCAGGCCAGTATGGTTTAAATTACGCTCACAGGCACTGATAATAGAGTTACTGAAAGTTTGGAAGTTAAAAGCTGATAGGTCAGTGTTCCAGCCTGTCACAGATAACCCCCCTCCCTCTGGGACAGGGACAGGTCTGGGCTCTCAACAGCAAATGGTTCACCCTACTCCACCAGGTCCTGACCCAGGGCCTTGAGGAACCAATACTCCTGTGTCCAGGGTTGATCTCTCACTGCAACAGTCCTGTTCCCTGAGTCACTTCCCCCCCTTACGTCCGGAGTCGGTAATGTCCCGGCATCCAGCGTCGCATCCTTGGCGGTCAACTGGGTGTCTGCAGGGGCCTCAGGGTGGCTGGATGTTGCAGCCTGGGGGTCCAGCAGCTTCCTGGCAGGAGCCCACAACATAGGTTTGTTCTCCTCCTCAGTCCGCCCAGGCTGAGCTGAGCTGCTCCCTTTTATACTCTGTCTCCAGTCGGCGCATGCCCAGAGAGGGTGAGGGGGTGTGGGCTCTTCAGCCCACATGGCGCAGTTAACCCTTGCAGTGCCAGTTCAAGGTTGATACACCTCATCACAGACAGCATTTCCCAAATGTTGGGATTAGCTAGGAGATCTCTTCAAGAGTAACCTCCTGTAGGGACTGGGTCACAAATACCTTGGGAACCAAATACCTGGGCATTTTGCCTAGTTCCAAGTCACTTACTGTGGAATTCTATCCCTGGATCATCGGAGACAATATTGACTTAAACAACTGAACTACCCTGTGACCATGTGCACTTACTTCCGTCGGTTACATGGTTTGGGGTCTGCTGCTGTTCACCTTTTCAGAGTGGAGGTTTAAAACCAGACTGTTTCTCTGATAATATGTCCAGCCGCTTGGAGTATTCTCTCCTGTTGACTGAACTGCATTTGAATTTTCTCCATGTCACCATGCAGGGATAGGGGAAAAACAAACCTAAAGTAAAGAATGATGGTCATTTGTCTGAAATTTCCCAATAAATCTGAGCTACAATCTGTCAAACACCACTAACATGCAGTTATATGACCAAGGAGCCTTCATGAAAGATAGAAAACCCATATCACAGAGAGGTAGAAGACACTTTCATTTTAATTTAAAGTGAAATTCCAGACTAGGTTACATCTGATGTTTCAGAATCAGGATGAGAAATTCTCCAATGATCCACTGAAACCTGCTTCACCCAGCGCTGTCTCATTAGTGTTATTTACAGAAGTTTTAGCACCTTCATAACGGGTGGAAAAAACAGCCGACCTTCCCAGAAGTGGCTTTACCAATAGAGGGAAAAGGGGATCTGAACAGTGCTTGGGATTCATTTGAAATCCCCTTCCATGTCTGTGACACTTTCACCTCCTGCCAGACTCACTGATTTAGGATCAAAGATGTCCAAGCACCATTCCCAAGTGACAGCCAAGAACATGACCTCACCGGAGACGTTGGGAAGTGAAGGAACATGAAGGGGTGAACTCTGCATGGCTCAGGCACAAGGTAACAGTTCTGGGGTGATGGGGTGACTCAGAGATTCCATCCTTCCCCATCTCCTTCCAGTGTCACAGAGCCTAAAATGACACTTATTTCCCTGACACTGCTCCAGCTCTTCATCATATTTAAATATATTTTAAATGAGAAAAAAAGTCAAAATAACTGCTGTTCTGCACAATCCAGGGTAATGTGACAACAACTGGGAATAAGAAAATCTGTCCTCAAAGAGGAATGTGGCAACTCGAACAATAACTTTGCACTGGGAGTAGGTGTACAAATGTGTATCTCCAGGTTTGTTTAGACAAGGAAATGTGACGGTGGTTAGGTCAGATCAGGAGGAAATGTGCAAGATAACTCCACCTGCTTTCCATGGCCCATGTCTTTAGTGCAAGAATAGTTATCTTTTTACATCAGGAAAGTGAACTCAAGCTAGCTAACTCCATGGCAACCATAGTGATGAGGCCCAGGTAGATTTTATCTCAACGTAACTGGTTGAAGACACCCCCTATCTCCCTCACCTGGGGTGACGGACATTCCTGGTAGAAAGGACACCCACTCCCATGACTCGTAGGACAATGGAGTTGATAGAAAGGACCACAGGATCCACTCCAAAGACGGGCGAGCTTCAAAACTGGGCAACTCATGTGTGGGAGCTGAGGGACCACGATATGCAAAAGATGCAAATACCTTAATAGTCACTACCTGGGAAATGTCAAAAGAATTAAAGAAAAAAATCTTCTGACCGCTCTAGAGAAGGTTTTTATGAAGTTTATCTCCTTTACGGATTCTCTGATGTTTAGAAAGGCCTGAGCTATGACTGAAGCTTTTCCCACACTCGCAGCATTCATAGGGTCTCTGCCCGGTGTGGATTCTGTAATGTGTAATCAGGGTTGAGTTCCGAGAGAAGCTTTTCCCGCACTCACTGCATTCATAGGGTCTCTCTCCCGTGTGTACTCTCTGGTGAGAGATAAGGGAGGAGAGGTGAGTGAAACGTTTCCCGCACTCACTGCATTCATAGGGTGTCTCTCCTGTGTGGATCCGCTGATGGACAGTAAGGTTTGAGCTCCGAGAGAAGCTTTTCCCACACTCACAACATTCATAGGGTCGCTCTCCCGTGTGCATTATCTGATGAGAGATAAGGGCTGATCTCTGAGTGAAACTTTTCCCGCACTCACAGAATTCATAGGGTTTGTCACCTCTGTGTATTCGCTGATGCCTACTAAGGGCTGAGGTATGATTGAAGCTCTTCCCACACTCACAGCATTCGTAGGGTCTCTCTTTCGTGTGGATTATCTCATGTTGAATAAGGGCTGAGCGGTAATTGAAGTTTTCCCCACACTCACCGCATGTAGTCTCTCTCTTTTCCCTGAGGATTTTCTCCTGGGATGTAGTTTCCCTGAGGTCCCTGTGAGTTCCCTGACAATTAATGGGTTCATCCACTCTCTCCTCTGAGTGGTTTCCCTGCTCTCTCTCTGGTCTGGGGTAACTTTCACCAGCTTTTCCCTGCTCACGGGGGCTGGACACGCTCCCTTTGGCTCTTCGCAGTAATTCCCCATGCGCTTCGGCGAGCTCAGCATCTTCCTGGGGAGGATTCTGCTCCTCGCTCTCCCTCACCACCCCATCACCTGCTAGAAGGGAGGAGAAATCTCAGAATGGGGGATGGAAAGGCAGAGAACAAACCCAAGTAAGTGCTGGAGAGACAGAAAATAAAAATCGGGGACTGAATTCCCCCAAACTCATCCCCATAGAGGGCAGTGGAGTGGATCAATTCTGCTCCACACCCAGGACCAGCCCTTAGGGGGGGCCGTACGGGTGCCCCACCCAAGGGGGTGCCGGGCGCAGGGTTTGGATTCCCGCCTGACCTGCTGCCGAGAGGCTCGCTGGGCTGATGAAAGCGGCACGGGAGGCAGATAAGCAGCAGCGTGGGGGAGTGGGAGAGAGCCGAGCTGCAGGGGGCAGTTGGATGACCAGCCGCCAGAGCCAGGTGACTGCTCCGGAGCAGAGGGGTCCCTCCTCCACCCTGCTCCACGTGTGCAGCTGCTGCTGTTCCTGTCCCCCCACCCCCTGTTCGCCCCCAGAGTCGCCCCTGTCCACTCCCGACGGGGAGCATCCTCCTGACTGCTCTGCAGGGGGGAGGTGCTGATTGATGGGGGGGTGTCCCCCTCCCCCCGACCCGGGTACCCGATTTCTACTGAGCTGGGGTGACGGGACAGGGGGAATCTGCGTGTGCTGCTGCCTCTCTGGGGCCGGAGCTGCCGGCAGCTGCTTGTGTCTGAACAAGCCTAGTTCAGGCTCCTGACCCTGAGAGCTTTCTTAAAGAGACAGCGCGCTCACTCAGTCAGGTGCACACACACACTCCTTCACACACTCCCCTCAACACACACACACACAGTCCTTCACACACTCCCTTCAACATGCACACAGTCCTTCACACACTTCCCTCAACACACACACACACACACACAGTCCTTCACACACTTCCCTCCACACACACACACACACACACAGTCCTTCACACACTTCCCTCAACATGCACACAGTCCTTCACACACTCCCCTCAACACACACACACGCACACACAGTCCTTCACACACTTCCCTCAACACACACACACACACACACAGTCCTTCACACACTTCCCTCAACACACACACACACACACACAGTCCTTCACACACTCCCCTCAACACACACACACACACCAGGGCTCCCTGCAGCCAGGTCACTTCCCCCCCTGGGCTGAGCTGAGACATCAGGAGCAGCTGCTCTCCTGCCCTCCCCTTACACAGCCTGCAGGGAAAGTGACCTGGGTGCAGGAAGCCCTGACATGGCTCCTTGCTCCCCTCTCCCAGCCCCCCAGGGCTGCGTGGGGCGGGGGAGCAGCAGTCCAGTGGGGGAGCGAGCAGCAATGCCAGCTGCTTTGTGCATCTAGGTCAGGTTCCCCACTTGGGTGCAGGAGGACGCAGGGGTTAGGGGCAAAGGGGGCAGAGTGCAGGGGCTGAGGGCTCAGGAGGGGGCAGGGGTTGGGGTGCGGGGGGGCAGAAGTTAGGATTGAGGGGGGTGTAGGGATTAGGGGTGCAGGAGGGGGAGAAGGCATTTGGGGCATAGGGGGCACAGTGCAGGAGCTGGGGGCCCAGGAAGGGGCAGGTGTTGAGGTGCAGGGGGCAGGGTTTGGGGTGCAGGGGGTATGCACCATGCAGGGGTTCAGGGTGCAGGAGGGAGGTGCAGGGGGTAGGAGTGAAGGGGGCACAGTCCTGGGCTTAGGGGCACAGGAGGAAGGGGTTGGGGTGAAAGGGCACAGTGCAGGGCTTAGGGGCACAGGAGGGGGCAGGTGCTGGGAGGGGCTGGAGGGGGCAGAAGTTAGGAGCGAAGGGGGAGCAGGTATTTGGAGCGAAGGGGGCACAGTGCAGGGGCTGGGGGAAGGGAGGGTGAGGAGCCTGGGGAGCCCATGGGGGACAGAGGGAAGGGGGGGTGCCACGCCCATGGGAGCCAGGGGCACCAAAATGCAAGTTTGCCCAGGGTGCCATTTCCCCACAGCCGGCCCTGCCCACATCCCATCCAAACACTCAGTAGGAAGGGAGGGAGCTCCAGCCAAGCTGTCAGTCATCATCTGTAGGAAGCCAGGAGTGAGATCTGCTGGGGACTGTCCTGAGCTCACAGAGTCTGTGTGGGGAATCCCAGCTGGTTCTCTCAGGCACTGACAGTTTCTGGGTTGATTTCATGTTTCCTCACCTGTCCAGGGACTTCTCAGGATCTCGCTTTCCTCTGAACCCTGGAGATCCAGGACCCACGGCTCTTCCCCTCCTTCCAGCTGGGAGATCACGTAGGGTTTGGAAACTGGAAACCCTGCTCAAGGGAAAGAAAACAAGGGAGGCAGGAGGGCACTTTGCCCACCTCTGGTATAGATGGTGACTAAACTTAAACTTCTGCGAACCAGGAAATGAGAAGTTAATATAAACGCCCCCCCTCCAATGCAACCTTCACTTTGCCCCCAACCCTTAACCCTGCAGCTGGGAAGAACCACTGAGGATGGTTCTGTGTGGGCCGCGCAAAGGTTAACAAACTCCCACAGGGACTCAGGTGTTCAGCTCAATGCAGCAGTAATGGGATGAATTCTATGGTCTGTGGTATAAAGGACGTCAGAGTAGATGACCTAATAGTCACATCTGGCCTTCAAAGCTAGGAACCTATAATCGATCTGAGGAAAGACTAAGAGAATGTGCCACTGTCTGTGCTGTGTTCACAGGTGGGAATCCCAGCATCTATCCACATGCCAGTTGTAGCTGTGACTGGCTGACGGAGGGATGGGTTGGAGCAGCTGGGCAGAGCTGTGCCTGAGCTATGCAGAGAGGTGCATGTGAAACTTGGGAGACCAATTCTGCCTCAGTTCTGTGCTGAGTGTTGTAGGCTTTGTCAGCAAAGGTGCCCAAGGGCGTGTTCTTGCCATGGGAGTTGTCAGCACCCTGGCGGCGTATGTTCGAGTGACCTGTGGGGCTTAGTGAGGGGTAAGTGAAGCAGTAACTCAAAAGGAAAACTCAGGCTGAGGGCAAAGAGGTGGTAACACTGCGAGTCTCAGCTGGTCTGAGTGCAGGAGGTTCAGCACTGGAGAGCAGGCCAGGGGGAGGAAGCTTCTATTTGCTATGACGGAGACGAACCCGAATATTATCTTAGCAAAGAGAAGTCGTGAGACTTTCTGCTGCACTGCTCTGTTCCCAGAGCGCTCTGTAACCGGGGAGGGGAGAGGGCTAGTGTGTGTCTCTCTGGCATGTTGGGGTGATGCTGAAACAGGGCAGAGCAGAGGTGTCATTGTGGGAGTGCCATGAACCTTAACTCTTCATTTCCTCTTCTAAGAACGGAGGGGACGGGAATCCTTACCCAGCGAGGTCACATTCTCATAGTTCTCCTGCACGACGTCTCTGTAGAGGGCTCTGAGTGGGGTCCAGCAGAGCCCCCTCTACCCTGGTGACATACACAGCCACCTCCTGGAAGGTCACCGGCCCCTGAAAGAGCAAGAGCCCAACACCTGCTGCCCCACTGTTCATGGAGGAAAGGAACCAATCAAATGGAAACTCTGAGACAGAGACAGTCAGCAGAGTCCTATCCCCACACTGCTGAGAGCAGCCGGGGGGCACCACGGTGAGCGAACAAAGAGAGACCCCTTGTCTCTGCCAGCAGATCCATCACACCCCTACGAGCCAGAGGCTGATCCAGCCCCATGGTAGGAACCCAACACCCACCCCACTGCCAGCAGCTGGATGTGAGGGGCCAGGACACCTTCCCTACACCTCCCAGGTGGGTGCCCCCTTTCCATGTCACACCAGCCCCTGGCTCGCAGACTGAGGGTTCGGCACTGGAAGTCTGGTCAGTTTTCCCAGCCCCACCCAGGGGGTTGCTTTGTCTGTTTCCTGTTTCACAAATTAGGGAATTTTCTCCCCCAACACCCAAGCGTTTGTTCTGAGGATCTAGGCCCCCGTTAAACAAGTCCCAGGAGGTTTGTCACACTCTGTCCCCCTCCCTCTCCTCACCCAGCGGATTCCCTGCCCCCTCCAGCCCTAACTCCCCAGAAGTTGCTTTACTGCCCCTCCCCCTCCAGCAGGAACCCACCAGCAGCCCCCCAATAACCCGACCTGAGCTGGCTCCACTGCAGCCAGAGCAGCCCCCGCCCGGGCCCGGAGGGGTTAATGTCGGGCTGCCCCCGCACAGACCCCGCTGGGGAAGCAGCAGCTGCTCAGCTCCCAGCTCCCGATGGAGGCAGCAGCGTCTGGTCTCTCAGGAGCTGCCCGGGGCTGATGCTCCCGGTTCTGTGCGCTCCCGGCGCCTGCCTCCGGCCCACCCACCCCCTTCCCGTGCCCTGCAACCCGCGGGATCCAGCTGACCCCCCCTCTGCTGAGCCGGGCACCGCACGGGCGGGGAGGGGGCGAGTTGCTACACCAGCCCCTGCCCCCGCTTTTCCCCTGCGGAGACCCGGCCCCGATCCTGCCCCCTCCGGGCTGAGGCGGGTCCCGCTTCCCCGCGGGTCCCAACCCCCCTGCGAGGGGCCCGGGGGCGGGGCCATGGCCTGGGCCGGGGGCAGCCCGCGGGCCGGGGACACGCGTGGGGCAGACACGCTCCTGCCGGGAGGGGCCGGGGCCGGTTATCACGGGGGGGGATCACGAGCCCCCCCGGGCTCTGCCGCTCCCCGGGAACAGGCGGGGGGGGGGTCTGAGAGGCACCGGCTGGGGGAGGGGGAGGGGGCGGGGCCGGGGGGAAGGAGGAGCGGTGGGGGGAGGGTCAGGCTGGCCCCGGGAACCTCCCTTACCCGCGCTGGGGAGGGCGGAAGCGCCCCCGGGGCAGGCTGGGAGATGTAGTTCATCGCGCTCCCTGGACCGGAAGTGACGTAGGCGAGGGAGGCGGGGCCGGGGCCGGACTGGGAACGCGCACGGGGCCGTTGGAGCCTCTCCCGGAGCCAGAGAAGAGTTTTGTGTCTCCCGGCTCTGGGCATGCGCAGATCGGGGGCGGGGCGGAGTGTGATCAGCTGCTGGGTGAGCGCCGCGCGCTGCTCCATTGTGAGCCAGGAGCCCGGGCGGGGCAGCGGGGGTGGGTCTGTGCCGGGGGCGGGAAGTGTCGGTGCAGCCCGGACATGGCCGGGGGGGAAGAGCCGGTGACCCCCGGGGAGCGGGGAGAGAAAGGGGGGGGCTGAGATCCCCTCGGATTTACCGCTGCCCCCCCCGTGGGGACCCCCCGTCCCCTCCCGCCCTGCCCCCTTTCTCCCTAGAGAGCCACGAGCAGCCCCCAGGGTGACCCCCCCTCCCCCAACCCCTGAGAAGTTCCCTGTCCCCCCCCCGATTGTGCCCCATTTTCTCTCCCCTTCGCCCGTGTCCAGCTCTCCCTGGGGCTGGGGGGGCTCTGGGGGTGTCTGGGCCCCTGGCCAGGGACTCTGGGGACTGGGGGCCAGGGAAGATCTGGCAGGACCCTGCCTGGGGCTGTGGGGGTGTCTGGGGCCCCGGCTGTGGGGTCTGGGCTCTGGGTACTGGGGGGTGTCTGGGGGCTGCTACTAACCCTGGTCCTGCTCCTGGATCAGTTTGTGCCACAATCCTGGCTCCAAGCGCGGCCAGGCAGCCCCCAGCCAGGCCCACTCACCCTGGTAACTTTCTATCCACTTACCAAACACTGTCAGGGGAAATCACAGATTTGTCTTTTCTCCCCTCTTGAAAACTGCAGGAACTTCTGGTCCCGCAGGGAATATTCACCCCCCCCCCCCAAGTCCTTGTCCTAGATCTGGGGGGTGAGGCAGGTGGGAAGGGGGCTAGAAATGCCACACAATGGTCTCTTCCACAGCGTTCTGGACTCCTTCTTCCTGAAATGTGGTTTCATTGAGACCATTGTTAATCCAGAGTCACTGCATGGAAAGACAAGGAGTGACTCCAGATGGACAGTGGGGCAAACGAGATCAGCAGTTCTCCCTGTGAGGAGGGGCTCTCATTAGCTGCTCTCCCCAGAGAGCTAAAGGAGGGAAGCTGCTCAAACGCTCTGTCCCTCTCTGCCCGGGATATTGGGGTGCAGCTTCCTGGGTCAGATGCTGCAGCCTCCATTGTGATCTGGGAGACCAGGCTTAGCAGCTGCTGCTCCCCCAGCGGGGCTCTGTGCTGGGAAGTGACCTTAATTAAGGCTTTTTTCTCTGCCCGGCCCAGGGGATGACTTTCTCCAGCTGGTACTAGCCCCCTAGGGCAGCCCTGGGCCCTGTTAATACAAATTCTACCAGACTCCAGGTAACTGAAAGACCTCTGGGAAAGTGCTGGGGACTAGCAAGAAAGTGACTCTGCACAAACAGCCTCTCCTCCCATTAGCAATTGCCAGGAGCAAATCCAGCCGTGGGAGAGCAAAGCCCCCAGGAATGGGACTGTCTTAGCCAGAGGGGCAGGCAGAGAGGACAGGGGAAGGAGAGACTGAAAGGGGCAGTGGGAGAAATGAGTGTGTGTGTTGGGGGGGGGGGGAGATTTCCAGCTCTCTGGTCCACCCAGACACATGTATTGCAGCATCCCTGGGCAGAACCACTTTCCAGTGAACAAGAAAAGGCTCAGACAGAGGAAAAGCTGGTTCCTGACTCCATATTCCCCCTACTGGGGTGTGACTGCCGGGGGGTCAGTGTCCGAGGGAATCCCCCACAGTGACTCCTTGGGTTCTGCTCTTTTTCAGCCTTGTGTTCAGAGACTTTGTTACGGGGTGAGGGGAGGGAGAAGGAAGGTTAAAAATGTCTCTCTGGGCTTAGCCTGGCAGGAGGGGCCAGGTCTACACTGTAATAAAGAGATCAAGCATGTTCCCAGCATGGCAGAGTCTAGGATGTCTGTCTGGAGGGAAAGGGCCTGGGGGACTCGTGATGTGAAATTAACTAAAGCCTGTTCTGAAACCTCCACAACTGCCCTTCTCGTCCTGCCAGGGCTGCAGAATGACGTCCTTGTTTTTCTCCAGCTCATCCCATCCTCCCATGACACAGGGAAGAGAAATGGCTGCAGTGGAGCCAGCTCAGGTAGGGATTATTTTTTTGAGAGGGGGTTGGTGGGTTCCTACAGGATGGAGAGGGACAGCAGATACAGCGGAGATGGGCAGGTTTGCACAGTCTGGTTTGGAGGTTGGAGCGGGGCAGGAAATGCACAGGGTAGAGAAAGGGAGGAGGACAGGGTGTGACAAACCTGCTGGGAGTTGTTTAATAAGTGGCCTAGATTCTAGGAACAGACCCATGAGGTTCGGAGGTGTAAATGCTCTAGTTTGTGGAGCAGAAAATAACCCACGTGAATGGGGCTGGGAAAACTGACCAGACTCCCAGTGCTGGAGCCTGACCCGACTAACCAGGGGCTGCTGTGAAATATGAAGAGGGCACCCACCAGTGAGGGTTAGGGGAGATTCCCCTCCCTTCATATCCAGCTCCTCACAATGAGGAGGGTGTTGGGCTTCCTACCAGGGATCTCTCCCTGGTCCCTGCTAGGGGCTCCATCTCCTGTATCAGTCTGTGGCTAGTAGGTATGTGATGGATCTGCTGGGAGAGATAAGGGGCACAATTTGTCCCCTCACTCTGATGTTTCCTGGATGCTCTGAGCAGGTGGGACTTTGTTGACTGCAATCCACCCAGGGCTTCCCTTTGATAGGCTCCTCTCCCCACAAATAGTGGGGCTGTGAATGGGGCAGCAGGTATTGAGTGTTGGACTCTTGCTCTTTCAGGGGCCGGTAGCCTTCGAGGAGGTGGCTGTGTATTTCACCAGTGAAGAGTGGGCTCTGCTGGACCCCGCTCAGAGAGCCCTCTACTGGGATGTCATGCAGGAGAACTATGAGAATGTGACCTCGCTGGGTAAGGGTTACTGTCCCCTCGGTTCTTGGAAGGGGAAATGGAGAGAGAAGGTTTATGTCAGCCCCACAATGCCACCTCTACTCTGCCCTGTTTCAGCATCACCCCAATATGCCAGTGACACACACACTACCAGAGACCCTCCCCTGCTGCAGAACACTTTGGGAACAGAGCACAGGAGCCGTATCGCACAGTGTCAAATATCTCCTGTTTGCTCAAGTAAAACTGAGGGTTAAGTGCAGCATAATCAACAGAAGCTTCCTAGGGGTCACCAGATGAAATTAATAGGCAGCAGGTTTAAAGAAAATGAAAGGAAGTTCTTCTTCACGCAATGCACAGTCAACTTGTGGAACTCCTTACCTGAGGAGGTTGTGAAGTCTAGGACTATAACAGCGTTTAAAAGAGAACTGGATAAATTCATGGTGGTTAAGTCCATCAATGGCTATTAGCCAGGATGGGTAAGGAATGGTGTCCCTAGCCTCTGTTTGTCAGAGGGTGGAGATGGATGGCAGGAGAGAGATCACTTGATCATTGCCTGTTAGGTTCACTCCCTCTGGGGCATCTGGCATTGGCCACTGTCGGTAGACAGGATACAGGGCTAGATGGACCTTTGGATCTGACCCGGTACGGCCGTTCTTATGTCATGTATGTATGTGGGCATTTGGTGCAAGGAGCTCCTGGCCCTCAGAGACCGTGTGGAGGCTTTGGAGGCCAGGGTGTTGGAACTGGAGGAGCTAAGGGAGGCAGAGAAGTATGTTGATGAGGCTTTCCGGGACACTATAGAATTGTCCCAACTCCGGTCAGACAGCCCCCCGCACTGTTGAGGAGGATGGAAGGCCCAGGGAATGAGAGCAGTCAACGGGAGCAGAAGGAAAGCTTCTCATAGTTGGGACCCTCACCCCAACACTATCTGGAAGAACCTCTTGCACTGAGGTTACCTCACCGGGGGAGGGAACTCCAGTCATTAAGAAAAGGCAGCTGTTAGTAATGGGAGATTTGATCATTAGAAACAAGGATATCTGGGTTTGTGATGACCGGGAGAACCGTATGGTGACTTGCCTGCCTGGTGCCTAGGTTGCGGATTTCTCAAGGCATCTAGATAGATTTATGTGTAGTGCTGGGGAGGAGCCAGTGGTCATGGTACATGTAGATACCAATGACATAGGGAAGGGTAGGTGAGACGTCCTGGAGGCCAAATTTAATCTGCTAGGAAAGAGACTGAAATCCAGCATATCTATGGTGGCATTCTCAGAAATGCTCCTAGTTCCACGCGCAGGGCCGGGTAGGCAGGCAGAGCTTTGGAGTCTCAATGCGTGGATGAGATGATGGTGTGGAGAGATGGGGTTTAGATTTATTAGGAACTGGGGAAACTTTGGGGATGGGGGAGCCTATACAGGAAGGATGGGCTCCACCTAAACCAAAGTGGATCCAGACTGCTGGCACTTAACCTTAAAAAGGTTGCAGAGCAGTTTTTAAACTAAGAGATGGGGGGAAAGCCAATGGCTGCAGAGGAGCACGTGGATGGGACAGAGACTTCTCTAGAGGAGAGTGTAGTGATAGAGATTTTTCTAGTTTTAGTCAGGAAGAGAGGCTGGAAGAGGATAAAGTAGGGGCCAGATCAGACGAGAAGCATTCACACACAAAAGAATCTAACACATCAGAAAAGGGCAGACAAATAAACAGTGACAAGTTTTTAAAGTGCGTGTACACAAATGCTAGAAGTGTAAATAATAAGATGGGTGAATTAGAGTGCCTCGTGTTAAAAGAGGATATTGACATAATAGGACATCACAGAAACCTGGTGGAATGAGGACAATCAATGGGACACAATCATTCCAGGGTACAAAATATATCGGAAGGTCAGAGCCAGGTCATACTCGGGGGATGGGGAGGGGAGTGGCACTGTATGTTAAAGAAAATGTAGACTCAAATGAAGTAAAAATCTTAAATGAAACCGCATGTTCCATAGAATCTCTATGGATAGTAATTCCAAGCTCTAATAAGAATATAACAGTAGGGATCTATTATCGACCCCCTGTCAAAGACAGTGATAGGATGAAATGCGAAGGGAGATTAGAGAGGCTATCAAAATAAAGAACTCCATAATAGTGGGAGATTTCAATTATCCCCATATTGACTGGGTACATGTCACTTCAGGACAAAATGCAGAGACAAAATTTCTCGATACTTTAAGTGACTGTTTCTTAGAGCAGCTGGTACAAGAACCCGCAAGGGGAGAAGCAACTCTCCATTTAGTCCTGAATGGAGCGCAGGATCTTGTCCAAGAGGTAACTATAACAGGGCCGCTTGGAAATAGTGATCATAATATAACAACATTTAACATTCCTGTGGTGGGAAGAACAGCTCAACACTGTGGCATTTAATTTCAGAAAGGAGAACTATGCAAAAATGAGGGGGTTAGTTAAACAGAAATTAAATGGTACAGTGACTAGAGTGAAATCCCTGCAAGCTGCATGGACGCTTTTCAAAGACACAATATTAGAGGCCCAACTTAAATGTATACCCCAAATTAAAAAACACAGGAAAAGAACTAAGAAGAGCCACTGTGGCTTGGCTTAACCATGTAAAAGAAGCAGTGAGAGATAAGAAGGCATCTTTTAGAAAGTGGAAGTGAAATCCTAGTGAGGTGTATATAGAAGGGAGCACAAACAGTGCCAAATTAAGTGTAAAAATGTAATAAGAAAAGTCAAAAAGGAGTTTGAGGAACAGCTAGCCAAAAACTCAGAAGGTAATAACAAAATGTTTTTTAATTACATCAAAAGCAGGAAGCTTGCTAAACAACCAGTGGGGCCCCTGGATGATTTTAAGGGCTCCTTTTGTACCTCAGACGATAAAGTCATTGCGGAGAAACTAAATGCATTCTTTGCTTCAGTCTTCGTGGCTGAGGATGTTAGGGAGATTCCCAAACCTTTTGTGGGTGACAAATCTGAGGAATTGCCACAGATTGAAGTGTCACTAGAGGAGGTTTTGGAAGTAATTGATAAGCTTAACTGTAACAAGTCACCGGAAACAGATGGTATTTACCCAAGAGTTCTGAAGGAACTCAAATGTGAAATTGGGGAACTATTAGCTGTGGGTTGTAACCTGTCCTTTAAATCAGCTTCTGTACCCAATGACTGGAAGATTGCTAATGTAACGCCAATATTTAAAAAGGGCTCTAGAGGCGATCCTGGCAATTACAGACCGGTAAGTCTAATGTCTGTGCCAGGCAAATTAGTTGAAACAATAGTAAAGAATAAAATTGTCAGGCACATAGAAGAACAAAAATTGTTGGGCAAAAGTCAACATAGTTTCTGTAAAGGGAAATCATGTCTTACTAGTCTGTTAGAGTTCTTTGAAGGTGTCAACAAACGTGGACAAGGGGGATCCAGTGGACATAGTGTACTTAGATTTCCAGAAAGCCTTTGACAAGGTCTCTCACCAAAGGCTCTTACATAAATTAAGTTATCATGGGATAAGAGGGAAGATCTTTTCATGGATTGAGAACTAGTTAAAAGACAGGGAACAAAGGGTAGGAATAAATGGTAAATTTTCAGAATGAAGAGGAGTAACTAGTGATGTTCCCCAAGGGTCAGTCCTAGGACCAATCCTATTCAACTTATTCATAAATGATCTGGAGAAAGGGGTAAACAGTGAGGTGGCAAAGTTTGCAGATGTTACTAAACTGCTCAAGATAGTTAAGACCAAAGCAGACTGTGAAGAACTTCAAAAAGATCTCACAAAACTAAGTGATTGGGCAACAAAATGGCAAATGAAATTTAATGTGGATAAATGTAAAGTAATGCACATTGGAAAAAATGACCCCAACTATACATACAATATGATGGGGGCAAATTTAGCTACAGCTGATCAGGAAAAAGATCTTTTTGTCATTGTGGATAGTTCTCTGAAGACATCCAGCAGTGTGCAGCGGAAGTCAAAAAAGCAAACAGGATGTTAGGAATTATTTAAAAAGGGATAGACAATAATACAGAGACTATCTTATTGCCCTTATATAAATCAATGGAAATAACTAATTTAGAGCCCATCATTTTATGTCTAGTTGGGATTATGTTTTCCAGTGGGCTGCACTATGTGTTATCCTGACATTTAGTAGTGCTGAGATGCTGCATTCAGTAATATCCCTGCCCTTCCTCTCCCCTTTCTCCACTGAACCCCACGCTTATGTTTCCAGCTTCCCCGGGACTCTCTCTTTGTCTCTGGACCTGTCTGTCAGCAAGAAGCAGAGCCAGGGAGACTTGCCCTCTCTCTGGAGACTTCGATTTCTGGGACATGGATTTACTTTCTATGTGTTTTAGGAGACTTTGAAATTGAGTGTCTGTGACATTAAGCACAGTACAATCTGGAGTGTTGAACAGCTGTTCCCTCAGTTCCCCAGGCTGGGGTGCCTTTTACACTGCTCTACTGTGAGAGCAGCCACTCCTGGGCAGGTAACACGCAGTCTCCAGCGTGTAACTCGCTCCCAGCTACACAGTTTTGAGTGCTGCTAGTCAGCAACTCCCGAATTACAGTACCCCACAGGAGAACCCCAGAAAATTCTCTGCTCCCAGACATCCCCCAGAAATGTGCATCTTGTCCTGTCCAGCACACTACTGAACAGTGGGAGCTCATATGAAATCTGTTATTTCATCAATGGAAAATGACATGCACCAGCCTTGTTATTCCAAATGGAGTTTCCAACACACTTTAATCCAACCACACTGGTTAGATAAAACAATAAACCAAGATTGTTAACTACTGGAAAAAAAAAAAAGATTTCCAGTGGCTACAAGTAATGAGGCATAAAAGTCAGAATTGTTTACAAAAGAAATGCAAGATAAAACACAAACTAACATCTAAGTTAACCAGCTAAAACGGATTTAAAACAAATGTTTCTCTCACCATCTGCTGAGACAGGCTGGTTTTCCTTTCAGCCGGGAATCCCTCTAACCTGCCCCTGCTGCCCACATTCAGTTCTTCAGGAGTTGTCATGAGCAGAGGGAAGGGGAGGGGGAGAGAGAGAGAGTCTCATGCATTTTCCTCACCTCTCTTTATAATTCAGTCCTTTGTACTAGAAACAAATCTAGTTCTCAGCTGAATCATGGTGACAGGCTGTCATAGATATGAGCTTCAAGTGGTCCCTGTGATGGAATGTAAATGTCGTCTTCACACCTTCCCCCTCCTGGAGAATGGCTATTTGACCAGCTTTTGCCTTGCTATCTCTGAGGAACTTAGGGTTAGGGTTGCAACTTTTTCAGTAATATCATACCGTAAAATCTCATAACTTTACATACAATGTTGCTACACATTTTAAGGAGGATATTCAGTAGATTGTCTTCATATGATACCTCACAAGCCATATAGTGATAAATGAAGGGGAGGGATCTCCCTTTTATAAACACCCAGACAGCCAGATTGCTGTAAAATCCTTGGTGGTGTGACTTCTCTGCTTGCTTTACCTGTAAAGGGTTAACAAGGCCATAGGTAAAAGAAAAGGAGTGGGCACCTGACCAAAAGAGCCAATGGAAAGACTAGAACTTTTTTAAATGGGACAGTAACTTTCCCTTTGTCTGTTGTTCTCCGGAGAAGGCAACACAGAGTAGCAATGCTGTGTGTGGCTTGAAGCAGGTTGGAAAATTCATCTTCCATCCCTAGAAGAAATGTTTTGGACAGGGAAGTTTAGACAAACACAATCAGATTTATATTTTTTATTTTGGCTTTTGGAGCTCCTCTGTGCTATCCCAGATGCTTTTTTTTGCTTCTAAGGGTACGTTTACACTTACCTTCCTGGTCGACGCGGTGAGTTCGACTTCTCGGAGTTCGAACTATCGCGTCTGATCTAGACGCGATAGTTCAAACTCCGGAAGCGCCGCGGACGACTCCAGTACTCCACCACTGCAAACGGCGGTGGTGGAGTCGACGGGGGAGCCGCGGAGTTCGACCCCGCCGCGTCTGGACGGGTGAGTAGTTCGAATTAGGGTACTTCGAATTCAGCTACGCTATTCCCGTTGCTGAATTTGCGTACCCTAATTCGAACCCCCTTTTTAGTGTAGACCAGGCCTAAGCTTTAAGCTGAACCCCCAAGAAAGCAATTTTGGGTGCTTACAACAATTGTTTCTTTTAAGATCTAGCAAAAGCCTAAGTTCCAGATTTATTGTTTTCCTTTTCAATTTTAATAAAATTTACCTCTTTTAAGAACAGGGTTGGATTTTTGGTGTCCTAAGAGGTTTGTGCATGTTGTTTGATTAGCTGGTAGCCACAGCTAATGTCCTCTGTTTTCTTTCTCAGCTCTTTCCCGGAGGGGAGGTGAAAGGGCTTGAGGCTACCCCAGAGGCAAGAATTCTCAAGTGCTCCTTCCTGGGTCCAAGGGTTTGGGGGGTTTTTGCATTTGGGTGGTGGCAGCATTTACCAAGCCAAGGTCAGAGAAAAGCTGTAAATTTGGGGGTTTAATACAAGCCTGGTTAAAGGACAGGGAACAAAGGGTAGGAATTAATGGTAAATTCTCAGAATGGAGAGGGGTAACTAGTGGTGTTCCCCAAGGGTCAGTCCTAGGACCAATCCTATTTAATTTATTCATAAATGATCTGGAGAAAGGGGTAAACAGTGAGGTGGCAAAGTTTGCAGATGATACTAAACTGCTCAAGATAGTTAAGACCAAAGCAGATTGTGAAGAACTTCAAAAAGATCTCACAAAACTAAGTGATTGGGCAACAAAATGGCAAATGAAATTTAATGTGGATAAATGTAAAGTAATGCACATTGGGAAAAATAACCCCAACTATACATACAACATGATGGGGGCTAATTTAGCTACAGCTGATCAGGAAAAAGATCTTGGAGTAATCGTGGATAGTTCTCTGAAGATGTCCACGCAGTGTGCAGAGGCGGTCAAAAAAGCAAACAGGATGTTAGGAATAATTAAAAAGGGGATAGAGAATAAGACTGAGAATATATTATTGCCCTTATATAAATCCATGGTACGCCCACATCTTGAATACTGTGTACAGATGTGGTCTCCTCACCTCAAAAAAGATATTCTAGCACTAGAAAAGGTTCAGAAGAGGGCAACTAAAATGATTAGGGGGTTAGAGAGGGTCCCATATGAGGAAAGATTAAAGAGGCTAGGACTCTTCAGCTTGGAAAAGAGAAGACTAAGGGGGCATATGATAGAGGTATATAAAATCATGAGTGATGTTGAGAAAGTGGATAAGGAAAAGTTATTTACTTATTCCCATAATACAAGAACTAGGGGTCACCAAATGAAATTAATAGGCAGCAGGTTTAAAACAAATAAAAGGAAGTTCTTCTTCACCCAGCACACAGTCAGCTTGTGGAACTCCTTACCTGAGGAGGTTGTGAAGGCTAGGACTATAACAATGTTTAAAAGGGGACTGGATAAATTCATGGTGGCTAAGTCCATAAATGGCTATTAGCCAGGATGGGTAAGAATGGTGTCCCTAGCCTCTGTTCGTCAGAGGATGGAGATGGATGGCAGGAGAGAGATTACTTGTAAAGCCTGTTAGGTTCACTCCCTTTGGGGCACCTGGCATTGGCCACTGTCGGTAGAGAGATACTGGGCTAGATGGACCTTTGGTCTGACCCAGTACGGCCTTTCTTATGTTCTTATTAGAGTTGCACAAATTAATTTTTAGAATCTTGGCGGGCCCCCACTTTCTGCACTCGGAGTGACAGAGTGGAGATTCAGCCATGACACATACTATGAACAAAATTGATCATAATTTTCTAGAAGAGTGAACATAGGGGCACAGACTTGCACAGTGTCCGTCTGTGTGTTCCCAACATATATGTGGGTATTTCAATCCTTCACAAGCAAGGTGTTCGGCATCTTCAAACACCTGGGGAACCAGTCCTGGGAATTCACTGGTTTATTAAGTGACACTCTATGGAATTGAGAGACATTTTATATTATTATTATTTTATTATAAATACCAATATGATGAAATTGCAATGAATCGTGCTAGATATGCCATGTAAGGTGTCAATGAAAATGTTATGATTTTCCAAGTTTGATAATCTTGTGTCTATCTTTGTATTGTGAGTTATAGATATGTAGGGTATATCTGTATTCCAGACTTGTGTAGTGTTTCTGAGTGACACCCCCAGACATATTGGCATCAGCGCTGCCCAGCCTGTTCGATGGCCCATCCGGGGTCATCAGCTGTACAATGAACCCATTGAAAGGATCAAGGGGAGACACCTCTTGAGTCAGCAAGACATGCAGGGATATGCCTGTGTACTGAGACCTCCAAGGCTTTTCCATGCCATGTGCTGTGAAGCTTGTGTTTGGGACACAGGAAGTAGAAGCCACTTGGCAAAAGGAATATAAAGGGCAGCTGCATCATCTCCATTTTGTCTTCAGTCCCTCTTCCTACCTCTGGAGCAACTTCTCTACAAACTGAACCCTGGAACAAAGGACTGAATGATGTGGGGGGAGGGATAGCTCAGTGGTTTGAGCATTGACCTGCTAAACCCAGTATTGTGAGTTCAATCCTTGAGGGGGCCACTTAGGAATCTGGGGCAAAAAATCATTACCAGAGAGCCTTTCAAGCCAGAAACTCACCAATACTGCTAAGAACCAGATATATAGATTTCTGAATGTATCTGACTGTTTTCCCATTTTAACAACTTCCTTTTTCTTTCCTTCTTTTATAATAAACCTTTAGTTGAGATGATTTCTTGCTTATAAACCTTTAGTTTAGATGCTAAGGATTGGCTGGCATCATAGTATTCTGGGTAAGATCCAAACCTATACAGACCTGGTAATGTGTCTGACTCTGTGGTCAGAAGAACACTTTGTTTATGTGAGCAGAGTTTTTAAATAACTTCTCACTGTGCCGGACCTAGGTGCTGATTGGGAGTCAGAGAACTGGAATGCAGTAAAGGGGGCCGTGTGATGTCTTTTTTCAGTTTCTCGATAACCAGTGTGGGGGATCAGAAGCACACTTGGTGACTGATCGGTGAATTTAACTTCCGTGTTAACCACCAGTTTTGGGAGCATCTGCTCTCCCTTTTTCAGTCTGCCCTGATCTTGGCATTTTCAGTGTGGACTGCCCCAGGCACACTGGGTCACAGTAAGCACTGAAGTTAAATTAATAGTGTTTTTTATGACACAGTCATATGAAATCAGCTGAACTCCTTTGTTTTCTTTCATCTGAGCAGGGTTTCCAGTTTCCAAACCTCATATAATCTCCCATCTGGAACAAGGGGATGAGCCATGGGTCCCAGACCTCCAGGGTTCAGAGGAAAGAGAGATCCTGAGAGTTCCCTGCACAGGTGAGGAAAGATTAAACCAACTCAGAATCTGTAAGTGCCTGAAGGAAACATCTGGGATGCCCTACAAAGCCCTTGGAAGGTTTCTCAGTTCATTATTGTCCCTAGCAGGGGTCGTATCCTCAGGGTAAATATAGCTCATGGCTTCCTGTAGACACTAGCAGACACCAGGCAGTAGCTTCCTCCCTTTCCCCTGTGAGTTTGGATGGGATGTGAGGGCCGAATTGATCCCCTCCCCTCTCTTGTTTAGGGAAGAGTTTGGGGGAGTTCAGTTCCCGATTTTTATTTGACGTCTCTCCAGCACTTGTTTTGGTTTGGCCTTCCCCTTTCCATCCCTGTCTGAGGTTTCTGTCTCTATCACAGCAGGTGACGCAATGGTATGTGAGAAAGAGGAGCAGAATTCTCAGCAGGAAAATGTTGAGAAAGTGGCTAAACACAGAGAATTATCGCAAAGATCGAAAAAGAATGTGTCCTGGAGTCATGAGCAGGGAAAATCCTGTGAGATTCAGCACAGACCAGAAAGAGAGCAAGGAAACCAGCCAGAGGAGAAAATGGGTAAATTTATTTCCTGTCGGGGAACTCAGAAAAGCGTCAAGGAAACCACAACACAGCAGGAAGTCCTCATGGGAAAGAGGAAAAATACATGCACTGAGTGTGGAAAAACCTTCACTTACAGCTCAGCCCTTTCTGTTCATCAGAGAATCCACACAGGGGAGAGGCCCTATGAATGCAGTGAGTGTGGGAAAACCTTCACTTGCAGCTCAGCCCTTTCTAAACATCAGAGAATCCACACAGGGGAGAGGCAGCCCTATGAATGCAGTGAGTGTGGGAAAAGCTTCATTAGCCGTTCAGGCCTTTCTAAACATCAGAGAATCCACACAGGGGAGAGGCCCTTTTATTGCAGTGAGTGTGGGAAAACCTTCACTTTCAGCTCAGCCCTTTCTATTCATCAGAGAATCCACACAGGGGAGAGGCCCTTTTATTGCAGTGAGTGTGGGAAAACCTTCACTTGCAGCTCAGCCCTTTCTAAACATCAGAGAATCCACACAGGGGAGAGGCAGCCCTATGAATGCAGTGAGTGTGGGAAAAGCTTCATTAGCCGTTCAGGCCTTTCTAAACATCAGAGAATCCACACAGGGGAGAGGCTCTTTGATTGCAGTGAGTGTGGGAAAACCTTCACTTGCAGCTCAGCCCTTTCTATTCATCAGAGAATCCACACAGGGGAGAGGCCCTATGAATGCCGTGAGTGTGGGAAAAGCTTCATTAGCAGTTCAGGACTTTCTAAACATCAGAGAATCCACACAGGGGAGAGGCCCTTTTATTGCAGTGAGTGTGGAAAAACCTTCACTTGCAGCTCAGCCTTTTCTGTTCATCAGAGAATCCACACAGGGGAGAGGCCCTATGAATGTCATGAGTGTGGGAAAAGCTTTATTACCAGCTCACACCTTTCTAAACATCAGATAATCCACACAGGGAAGAGGCCCTATGAATGTCATGAGTGTGGGAAAACCTTCAATTACAGATCAATCCTTTCTCGACATCAGAGAATCCACACAGGGGAGAGGCCCTATGAATGCAGTGAGTGTGGGAAAACGTTCAATTACAGATCAGTCCTTTCTCGACATCAGAGAATCCACACAGGGGAGAGGCCCTATGAATGCAGTGAGTGTGGGAAAAACTTGACTAGCAGCTCAGGCCTTTCTAAACATCACAAAATCCACACCGGTGAGAGACCTTATAAATGCAGTGAGTGTGGGAAAACCTTCAATCACAGCTCACACCTTCTTACCCATCTCAGAATCCACACAGGTATGCGACCCAATGGAAGCAGTGAGTGTGGGAAAACCTTGTCTTGCCACTGAGCCCATGTGAGCCATCAGAGAATCTGCAAGGGGGATCAACACCATAAACCCTCTAGGGCTATCACTACTTTAATACTTTTCCTGATTCCCACTTTTAAAAGCTGTTTGAAGCACCGATATCCCTCAGCTTGTCCAGATGAGTGAGTGGCCTATTTTTGCATTTTGCAGTTTGACCTCTTTGAGGTGGACTCATTTATCCTTTCTATCAACTCCATTCTCCCATAAGTAATTCAAGTGTGCCCTTCCTATCAGGAACCAGGGAGCATCACATTTATACCATTCCTCCTATTGCAAAGTTATTGTTAGAGTCACCAGTGTTACAGATTGTATCATTGCCAGTTGTTCTCATGTTGTGCTGAAGAGCAGTTATCATGGGAACTTTTCATATTACATTTAAATGAAGAGCAGGGGCAGGAAAAAAGTGTCATTTCAGCCTCTGTGATACTGGAAGGAGATGTAAAAAGCGACAGAGTCCTCTGGCACCTTATAGACTAAAATATGTACTGGAGCATAAGAAATATACAAAAACCTGTAGGAGAACACTTCAACCTCCCTGGACACACAATAGCAGATTTAAAAGTGCCATCCTGGAGCAAAAATACTTCAGGGCCAGACTTCAAAGAGAAACTGCTGAGCTTCAGTTCATCTGCAAATTTAACACCATCAGCTCAGGACTAAACAAAGACTGTCCCTGGCTAGCCAACTACAAAAGCAGTTTCTCCTCCCTTTGTGTTCACACCTCAACTGCTAGAAGAGGGGCCCATCCTCCCTGATTTAACTAACCTTGTTATCTCTAGACTGATTCTTGCCTGCATATTTACACCCGCCTCTGGAAATTTCCACTACATGCATCTGACGATGTGGGGATTCACCCACGAAAGCTCATGCACCCATATGTCTGTTAGTCTACAAGGTGCCACAGGACTCTTTGTCACATTTTGCAGATCCAGACTAAGGCCTGGTCTACACTTGTGTGTGTGTGTGTGGGGGGGTGTCGAACTACCTTAGTTCGAACTTCTTACCTGTCCAGACGCCGCGGGATCAAAGTCTGCGGCTCCCCCATCAACTCCGCCACCACCGTTTGCGGTGGTGGAGTTCCGGAGTCGACAGGAGCGCGTTCGGAGTTCGAACTATCGCATCTAGATTAGACGCGATAGTTCGAACTCCGAGAAGTCGAACGCTACCCGTCGACCCGGCTGGTAAGTATAGATGTACCCTAACAGAGCTACTCCTCTGATACTTGGAAGGAGATGGGGTGACTCAGAGATTCCCTCCTTCCCCATCATGGCAGAACTGTTACCTTTTGTCTGAGCCAGGCAGAGTTTATCGTCATCACATTCTACCCCTCCACTTCTCAAAGTGTCATGTGATGAAGAGTTCTCAGTTGTCTGTGCTTGGAGATGATGCTTTGACTTATTTAATCCTATGCCAGAGTTGCTATGACTGGTGAGAAAAGTATCAAAGACCAGGAAGGGGAATTCAAATGGATCCTAATCGCAGTGTGATCATTTCGAGTTTAAATCCCAGGTTCCATCTATTGGTAAAGCCAATTCTGGCAAGGTGGCTGTTTTTTCCCCCATTATGGCAATGCTAGGATACTAAACATGTTGTAAATAACATAACTGACTATTGAGACAGTTACTCACTGAAATATGTTTGAATGGTTCAGAGGAGAATGTGATGGGAGAATCTCTTGTCCTGATTCTAAATAATTAGATGTAATCTGCTCTGGAATTTCAGTTTACACGTTCATTGTCATGTATTTTATCTCTCTGTGATCTGGGTTTCTATCTTTCTTGATGGCTGTGTGGTCACACAATTAGATATTAGTTCAGCTCAGATTTATTGGAGAATTTAAGACGAATGACCATTTGCTAAAGTCATCATTTCTCACTTCAGCTTTGCTTTTTTCCCATCCTTCCATGATGATATGGAGAAATTTCAAGTGCAGTTCTGTCAATAGGAGAGAACTCTCCAATTTACTGGCCATGCTAACAAAGACACCGCAGTGATTTAAAATCTCCACTTGGAAATGGTGAACAGCAGCAGACCCCCGACTAACTGAAGGAAGTGCATATGAGCACAGTGTAGTTCAATTGTTTAAATCAATATGGTCTCAGATGGCTATGTTGGCAGGCGAAGGCCTTTTGCTGATGTAGCGCTGTCTACGCAGGGGATTAGAGATGTGTAACTACGTTGCTCAGCTGTGTCTGTTTTTCGCACCCCTGAGCAACAATTATACCGATAAATGTCTTTAGTGTAGACCAGACAGTTTTCTCTTGTGTTTTCTGCATTTGTATCACTTCTCCCCTACTTCCTACTACTTTGAAAGATTTAAAGTGTGAAAAGAGAGGTATTTTTCCTCATGATGCTAACATTCCCACATAGGAGACCCCTTCCACCAACACGCATGGCAGAAGAACCAGAGATATATGAACTCACAGAAGTGTTGGGACAAACCACAACTTGAGCCAAGGTTCAGTTGTTGGCAATGGGGATTAAAAGAAAACTAACATATGTGACCAGAATTTGTGATCTTTGAATATATTAGTGTTACTGTGAAAATGAAATCATAGGTGATGTTATTGGTTAAAGAGTAAGAGACTAATTGTTTGATAATCTGAATAATTTTGGAAAACTGAAAATTGTCTTGTTTTTTTTTCTTTTTTTAGTTCAGGAAATGATGGTTAATCTTCAAAAGTTAATTTGATTTAATTTACCCCCTGTAGTGTAAGGAGTTCTGGTAGAAAACCTCACTCCAAAGGTTGGGATGGGAGAATAGGTGTTAGAAAGAGTGTATAAGAGAATATTGGGTCTGTATAGATTTTATTTTTTTGTATTTCAAATAGAACTTATTTTGCTTAGCTTCAAAGTCAATTTCTATTAAAAGGAAAACTACTCAAGGAGACAAGTTGTATAAGTTTTTACCCACTTACACTGTAAGCGTCACTGACTTCCCCACTTCTCTAATTTGCAAAGGAAAGGCCTGACATCTGTCATAGGATGTGTCCAGCAGGTAGGAAAGCTGCAGTTGTCAACCATCAATGCCAAGGAAAAGGCTGAAGTCCATTGCCTTTCATATCTAAAAGCCATCTAGAGGCTGGTCTACACTGAAAAGCTGAGTTGACATGGCCACATCTCTCAGGGGTGTGAAAGATCCACTCCACTGAGAGAAGTAGTTAATGTGACCTAAGCCCCAGTGTAGACAGTGTTATGTTGTCAGAAGAATATTTCCAGTGTTTGAAGGGTAGACATACCCTTAGACAGATTGATACCCTCTGGGAAGCGAGTCATGACATCAATTCCAATTTTGACCCATCTCTCTATGTGAGAAATCTGCTAGTATGGAGGGCTGAGCCAGCTGTGCGATTACCTGGTTCAATTGAGGGAAAAGTTCTTAGTACCCATCAGTCCAAAGACTGAGAGAAATGTTGAGTTCCAACCATTGTCATTTTAGTATTTGATTGTTCCTTTCTCTATTTTTTGTGTTGGCCTTTCTGTTCTATCAGAGTGTGACTGTGTAGCTCAGTGCATGTGTGATAAATGCTCTTTGGTGCCAATTGGCAGAGAGGTCAAAGTAATTCACAAGAAACTCCTGCCTCAGACCTGACAAACTCATCACACCTAATGCACTGATTTTTATGATATTTATCCAGGAAGCATAGCAGTGAGATCTCTACTGAAAGCTTGTAAATTATTGTTACTCCTGATCACTGCAAGAGGTGTGTATGAGTCCTATTGAAGGAGTCATGTAAGTATATGGAAAATTATGCCCATATGGTATTGTCATGAAAGTGAGTCACCCCAATCAAAGGTCTTGTTGGGAATGGCCCATTCAAGTGGGAGGGAATTGTCACCCGTCCCTTGCTAGCCAGTTATGTGATGTGTTGCTGCATTGTCAACCTTTGCACCAGCCCAGAAAAGCCAATGGAAAACTATCAAAGACAAATTATAGACATCGAAACCCTGTGGAAGTGTAAACGACAATATGACAATGAGGAAATGATCCTTTCTGTGAATATACACAAAAGACTGATTCATTTTATAACACGGTGGAGAGAAACACTCTGGTTCCATTCACCAAGGAGATCACTAATGACCAATGGTGCTTCAAGAAAGGCAGGGCCCTGGCTCCTAGGGACTAGCAGTCACTGCAATAGACTGTCACCTCACACTTCAATCTACTTAGGTAGGAAAGGTAACTATTAAAAAGTGTAGGATGCATTTTGTGATTTTGTTTTGTTGGTAAGAGTTGGTTTCCATCATTCACATTTGTTTGTTTAAATCTCTGTCCCTCGTTAAAGAAATTTCCCTCTGTTCAATAACTGTGCTCAAGTGCTATGTGTGATCCAGTAGCAGTGGGCTACAGTAAAACTGGTAACCTGGGATGTACCATTGCTTCGGGCAGAGAGGATCTGGGATTTTTCTGAGCCCTGGTCTACTCTAGGGGAGGGAATCAATCTAAGTTACGCAACTTCAGCTACATGAATAACGTAGCTGAAGTTGATGTACTTAGATCGACTTACCATGGTGTCTTTGTCGCGGTTAGTCGACTGCTGCAGCTCCCCTGTAGACTCTGCCTGTGCCTCTCACCGAGCTGGAGTACAGTGGTCGACAGAAGAGTACTCGAGGATCGATTTATTGCATCTACACTAGACGTGATAGATCGACACACCCCCCCACGCTGGATCGATCGCTGCCCGCCAATTCGGCAGATAGTATAGACATACCCCGAGTATCTGGTGATTGGAGCTGGACCCCAGAGGGGGACACATTGAAGGAACTGAGGGGTTAAGGTGTCTTTGTTGTCAGCTGTCAAGGTTGCTGTAGCTCAGAGGAGGGTGCTTGACTGCCTGACAGGCTGGTGAGTTTGGTCACTGACATCCAGCTGCCAAATGCAAAAGTCCCTCTTCCTCGTGGCAGGTGGCCACAAGGACACTCACGGCCCTCAGCACCCTGAGAAGGGTCACAATGTGCATCTATGTTGATCCGCACAGGGAAAGCTCCCTATAGCATAAAACTCTGCTGTATGAAATCATGGAACATGTGCTCTTCGCTCTGTGAAAGCACATAAAGAATCCAAGCGCTGGAGGGTAGGGTTTGGGTCCAGAGTGACCTAGACACATTGGAGAATTGGGCCAAAAGAAATCTGATGAGGTTCAACAAGGACAAGTGGAGATTCCTACTCTCTAGGATGGAAGAGTCCCATGCACCGCTACAGGCTGGGGACAGACTGGCTAAGTGGCAGTTCTGCAGAAAAGGAGCTGGGGATTACAGTGGACAAGAAGCTGGATATGAGTCAATAATGTGCCCTTGTTGCCAGGAAGGTTAACAGCATATTGGGCAGCATTAGTGGGAATGTTGCCAGCAGATCAAAGGAAGTGATTATTCCCTTCTATTTGGCACTGATGTGGCCACATCTGGAGTACTGCATCCAGTTCCCCCCGCGCGCGCCCCCCCCCCCCACGCTACAGAAAGGATGTGGACAAATTGGAGAGTGTTCAGCGGAGGACAACAAAAATTATTAGGAGACCTGGGCATATGATTTATGAAGAGAGGGTGAGGGAACTGGAGTTATTTAGTCTGCAGAAGAGAAGAGTGAGGTGGGGATTTGAGAGCAGCCTTCAACTACCTGAAGGGGGGTCCAAAGAGGATGGAGCTCGGCTGTTCTCAGTGGTGGCAGATGACAGAACAAGGAGCAATGGTCTCAAGTTGTAGTGGGGGAGGTCTAGGTTGGATATTAGGAAAAACTTTTTCACTAGGAGGGTGGTGAAGTATTGGAATGGGTTCCCTAGGGAGGTGGTACAATCTCCATCCTTAGAGGTTTGTAAGGCCCGGCTTGACAGAGCCCTGACTGGGATGATTTAGTTGGGGATTGGTCCTGCTTTGAGTAGGGGCTTGGACTAGATACCTCCTGAGGTTTCTTTCAACCCTAATCTTCTCTGATTCTAAGTAGCTGCAAGTGTCTCTTTGTGTTCACATCTGTAAAGACGCCAGGAATGGGCAACGGGATGGATCACTTCATGATTACGTGTTCTATTAATTCCCTCTAAAGCATCTGGCTTTGACCACTCTTGGGAGATAGGACACTTGGGAGGATGGACCATTGGTCTGACTCAGTATGGTTGTTCTTATGTTTTATGTACAGAAGTGAGGCTCTTACAAAGCCGAAATGGGGGGGAGGGGCTCTAAATTTATATCAGAGTTAGAGAGAAATATGTTCAAACACAGTGAGACTCGATATACGAAAGAAATAACACGTGATCCCCATCTCCTTCCCCAAAGCCTTAGGTGGGGATTAGCTGCCAACTGCTGCGGCTGCTGCTCTGAGGGGAGCGGTATAAGTTGTCTGCCTGTGGGTGCGGCCCACCAGCTGGTTCTTCTGGGGCAGACGGTGAGTTGCTGGGCAGGAATGGTGCATCAGCTGGAGTATGAAATATGAACAGGGATCTAAAGACTCTACACTGGCCTCCAGTGGGGGTTGAGGATGCTGAGGCAGTGGAATTTCAGCATCAGAGTCATCAAGATTCAAAGCTGCTTGGGGGTGGAGAGGAGGGGGATGACTCCACTGGATTTTTAGTGCATCCCCCTAACTACTCGCCCATGACAGCCTGGCTTTGTCATTGCTCTGTGGTTCTCCTGTTGCTCATTCCCAGCTTCTGGAAAGCAATGGCGAGGGACACCATCCCTGCCCATCCTGGCTAATAGCCATTGATGAACCTATCCTCTGTGCACTTCTCTAGTTCTTTTTTGAACTCTGTTCTAGTCTTGGCTTTCACAACATCTTCTGCTAAAGAGTTCCCCAGGTTAACTGTGCATTGTGTGAAGAAATACTTCGTTTCAAATCTGTAGACTATTCATTTCATTTGGTGACCCCTCCTAGTTCTTGTGTTATGAGAAGGAGTAAATAACACTCCCTTCCTTGGTCCTTTGAAAGATATGTGAGCCCCCACCTCCCTGCCCCACCTCTCATGTCCAGGGAACAACAGGGATATAACAACATGGCAAACAACAAGGTTCAAAGTCAATGCACGTGGGAGAAGTATCTGCTGTTTCATTCCTTACATTCCTGTCCCATTTCCTTTCCCTCCTTTCTGTTAAAAGCTTTTGTGTTTTGCACAGAACCATTATTTCCACAGGAGACACTCAGGAGTGGGGGCTGCATTCCTGTGCCAAACAATCACTAGAAGGAGGCAGACAAAGGCCTTTAAGATGAGGTGTCCATCACTGTCAAAATATCATCTCCCTCCTTCAGCTCACTGGCAGCCTGAATTTCTTCCTTATCCTACCAGAGTCTTGTCTGGACTCGGCACTATCCAGCCCCTCTGTATGTAGTGGGCAAAACCCACAAACCTTGTCTTTAAAACAAGCTGTCCCCTTCCTTCTTAGGGAAGATTTTTCTATGATTGAAGTTGAGCTTCAGTTCCCCTCTCCTAGGGGCAGGTTGGGTGTGGGGCCAGCTCCCAATGAGATCTGTTTTCACCTTTGCCCCCTAACTCTGCTCCCAGCGGTCAGGTGGCTTCCAGCCCATCCACCCTGCTTACTAGCTCCATGGTCACGTGTAACCCCCTTTGCCAGCACACGTAGCCTGCAGGAAAGCTGCTCCTGCCAGCTGTGTCGGTGGTATAGTGGGGAGCATAGCTGCCTTCCAAACAGTTGACTTGGCTTCAATTCCCAGCCAGTGCAATAATGGCTTTTCTCTTTTGTTGGTTCCTTGTCTGGAAGTGGTTTAATTTCAGTCACGTTGTGTTACAATCACATTATCAATAGAATGAGACAATAAATGTGTCAAAGCCCAGCAGGTCACACAGGAGGGAGGACTACAAGGGGCTGGAATGTGTCATCTGAGAAGACAGAACACTTGGAAACCTGCATCTCCCATCCCCTGGCTTCCGTGTGATAATTCCAGCTGCGTGAGCTATTTGTACCCTGTTCCTGCATGATGGGGAAATAAAGTTTTGAGTCAGTTTTTGCTCCTACAGATTCCTTTGCTGTTACAATTATATTGATATGAACAAAAGGGAAGCAAAAAAAACAAAAAAAAATCCCATCCAACTTGCAGTACAGTTAGGGAAAGAGAAGATCAGGGGTAAGCCAAACATTTCAAAATAAAAATACTAAAATGGGAGGCGGGAGAGAGAGATCAGGTATGTGGAGATCCCTTTGATATTTGAAACCTACAACTACCCAGCTTTCTGAACACCTGTGAGGAGCAAGATGGAGTTGGGACATCTTCAATCATTGATTGTCTCTCTGTGTTCTCTGTCTCTTTCTTCTCCCCCCCATTCTTCTTCTCCAGTGTCTCTGCCTTTCTCCTCTTGCTCCCTCTCCCCCTGCCCTTTCCCAGGAACTCACAGTCTACAGCATTCAGGAAAAGCCAGAGTTTCATAGATTCATAGACTCTAGGACGGGAAGGGACCTCGAGAGGTCATCGAGTCCAGTCCCCTGCCCTCATGGCAGGACCAAATACTGTCTAGACCATCCCTGATAGATATTTAAATATTTTACTGGCTGCAGCCACAAAGCGAGAAAAATTACACTTCTGGTTCAGAGGCAGTGCACACACATAAGAATCAATGGGCTTTTAATTCCTTAGGTTCTGCCACCATATGCTGCTTCCATTTCATTTCAATCTTTTCCCAAGATTTCTCATTGTGCACAGCAACATTACACCCTTGGGAGAGAGTGGACCAGAGACTGAATTAATTTAACCTACAAAAACCAAACAAATAGAAATGTAGATTAGATTAGAATAGAAATGTACTCTCCAGGTTCCTCCAGCCCAGGGGTTGGCAGCCTTTCAGAAGTGGTGTGCCAAGTCTTCATTTATTCACTCTAATTTAAGGTTTCGGGTGCCGGTAATACATTTTAATGTTTTTTAGAAGGTCTCTCTCTACAAGTCTATATATTATCTAACTAAACTAGTGTATTGTAAAATAAACAAGGTTTTCAAAATGTTTATGAAGTTTCATTTAAAATTAAATTAAAATGTTGCTCTTACACCGCTGGCCCGCTCAGCCTGCTGCTGGTCTGGGGTTCTGTTCACCTAGGCCGGCAGTGGGCTGAGTGGGGCCTGCGGCCGGGACCCCAGCTGGGAAGGGTCTGGCAGCCAGAACCCCAGACTGGCAGCGGCTCAGCCCACTGCCGCTCAGGGGTTCCATCCTCCGGCTCCTGCCAGCCGGGATCCTGGCTGCCGGACCCGCTCAGCCCACTGTCGGTCTGGGGTCCCGGCCCTGCCCACATACAGTGGGTACCTACCTTCTCCCTGGTTCTGGCCCATTCTCTTCCTCTCTCTGCACTGAGCTGAGGGTGGGAGTGGACCGAGCACAGGGCTGGGGATGAAGGGTCTGGCCAGGGGCTAGAATGAGGGAGGGGGCTCAGGGTTGGGGCAGGAGGTTTGGGTGTGGGGGCACTTACCTGGGGAGCTCCCATTTGGCATGAGGGGTGCAGGTGGGAATGTGCGGAGGGGTGCAGGAGCTCCCGTTTGGTGTTCAGGGTGGGGGTGAGGATGTGCGGGGTGCATGGGATGTGGGGGATGCAAGAGTCACGGCTGGGGGCATGTGAGGGAGGTGCAGGTGTCAGAGTAGGAGGGCTGGGTATGTGTGGGGGTGCCAGAGTCAGGGCTGGGGTCATGGGGGGGTGAAGGAGTCAACAGGGGGCTGGGTGGTTCAGGGCAGGGGCCTGGGCGGGGTGTGAGGGGTGTGAGGGGGGTCAGGGCTCCGGGCAGAGGGCTGAGTGCCTCCCCCAGAACCCCCATCCCCCCCGCTCCTTGTCCCGACTACCCCCTCCCGGGACCCCACTCCCTATCTGAGCCTCCTTGCCCCATGTCCCCTGACTGCCCACCTAGAACCCTACCCCCTACCTGTCCCCTGACTGCCCCAACCCTTATCCACACCCCCGCACCCAGACAGAACCCCCCAGACTCCCATGCCTATCTAACCGCTCCCCACCCCCTGACAGGACCCCCAGAACTCTGGACCCATACAACCCACCCAGCTCCTTGTTCTCTGCCCCCCCGACACCCCCCCACCCTAACTGTGCCCCCAGGACCCTGTTCCCTGACTGCCCTGTCTCCTATACACCCCCCACCCCCTAACAGATCCCGGGACTCCCATGCCCCATCCACCCTCCCGCTCCCTGACTGCCCACTCCAGAGACCCCCGCCCCAACCACCCCCCTGCGATCCCACCCCCCATCCAACCCACCCTGCTCCCTGTCCCCTGATTGCCCCCTGCTTACCCCAACCCCCCCCAGCCCCAGACCCCTTACCATGAGGCTTCCTGCTCATTCGGAGCCCTGCCGCTGCGCGCGCGCAGCCCTGCCCGTCAAAGTGCTGCGCGCAAGGCGGCAGGGTGCCGGATGAGCGGGGAGTGTCTTTCACTCCCCGCAGAGCCAAACGCTGCCCCGCGGGAGTGCGGAGCCCCGGCCCCCAGAGCATGCCATTAAAAATTGGCTCGCGTGCCATCTTTGGCACGCGTGCCATCGGTTGCCGACCGCTGCTCCAGCCCAACCTTCTGCTGATGCACCTCAACGCACGGCTATAAAGGGTTTGAAGCTTTCATTGCTTAAGTTCCAGGACCCTGAGGGATTTCAGCTCCCCTTTGTCCAGAGGAAACCTTCACCCCACTCCCAGCCAGGTTCTTGTCCATGGGATCACTGTAGGGGGGGCTGGGTCCCTGTTTGTCTAGTCTCTCTATCTAGGACAAGCCAGGGCGCCTCTACAGAAATCCCTGGCACACCCACATCTTGAACACTGAGTGCAGATGTGGTCACCCCACCTGATAAAAGATATATTGTAATTGGAAAAGGTTCAGAAAAGGGCAACAAAAATGATTAGGGGTATGGAGGAGCTTTCATATGATGAGTGATTAATAAGACTGAGACTTTTCAGCTTGGAAAAGAGATGATAGAGGTCTTTAAAGCAATGATTGCGTTGGAGAAAGTAAACAAGGAAGTGTTATTTACTCCTCTAGACACAAGAACTAGGGGTCACCAAATGAAATGAAGAGGCAGCAGGTTTAAACCAAACAAAAGGAAATATTTCTTCACATAACACACAGTAAACCTGTGGAACCCTGGGGCACCTAGGATCGGCCACTGTAAGAAGACAGGATACTAGGCTAGATGGACTGTTGATCTGACCCAGTGTGGCCATTCTGATGTTGTGTACTTATGAACTGGGGTGTATGAGCACCAGGGCCCTCTGTGGAGCTGCCCTTCTCCTTCTATTCTCTCATGTTTCGTTGACTCCAGCCTTTTTTTCTATTCAGCATCATTGTAAACAAGCTGCCCTCACTTCCTGTCCCCTCCAGAACCAGAGTCCCCTGTCTTGTGTAAATCACTGACCTCTCTCAGCACTGACTGCCCCTCCATGTCCTTGTCCCTCCCTCTGTGCTGATGGGACCCTTCTCTCCAGTCCTTCCTCATCAAGCAGCTCAGTGGATGGGAATCTTAGACTCACCATGGGGCTTTAGGAGCAGAACCCCCCCCGAGCTTCCATGCAATTGGCACTTTGCCATCACTGCTCAGGACTGTAACTTGTGCAGAGAGACTGGCTGGGCCACATGCCAGCTGGGCATGAGCAAAGTAGCAGGGGTGAAAGGCAAACGTGGGGAGTGAACCCAGGGCCTTATACATGCCAAGCAGGCACTGTACCACTGAGCCACATCCCCAAACAGGCCTTCTTTGCTGACTGTTACGCTCAGAGCCTGCCTCTTTCCAATGCATCCAGTGGCTTATAAGCTTCATGGGAAACCTTTTCCCCCCAGTCATGCTCTCGTGCAGGTTGCTGGTTCTTAGGGGTCACTTTGCAGCAGGGCCAGATTTGATGTGTGGGGTGGAGAGAGTGTGTGTGCCCTGGACTCAAGGTTAGCTCAAAAAAAAAAAAAAGGCAAGGGAAAAACTGCTGGCTGGGAGCTAAATATGCAGGACAAAGGGTTGGGATTCTTCTCCGCTCAGATTTGTTATGGAGCTGGCAGTCTCCCAAATGATGGTCTGTTCCTTCCCTCAAAATGCCGGCTAACCCTCTCCTTTTCAATTTAAAGCTCCATGAAAGGAAAAAAATAATGAGGAAGAAAGCATAGAAGCTATGGATGTAGTTAAGAAAGGACTTGGAGTGATAAAAGACCAAAGGAAGGAAAGTATCAATGTTTCTGTCTGGTTTTAAACCAGGGATCTTTTGCAAGTTAGGTAAATGTGATAACCACTACACTACAGAAACCAGCTGCTGTCAATTTTTGGGCCCTTTTCTAAGGCTTTCTCAGTAGCCGCTACACCAGCTGATTTGCCTTTGAAGAACAGGGAAACAAAGGGCACCAAGAACTTATGTTTTTTGGATGAGCCAAGAAAAGGGAGCAGCATTGTCCCCCTTGGGCAGCCCCTGTTCAATTCCAGTTCAGAAAGCAAAACTCTTCTGCAAGAATATCCAAAAAATATTGTGTTTCACTTTACTTCAGAAGTACAGTTGTGTGGCAATTAAATGATGACTCTAAAGTTTCATAAAAGCAAAGAACATTAAACAAAATAGTGTGGGAAATACGGATGTATCTGAGAAAATGGCTTGGAATGAAGGAAGACAAAAATTGATGGGTCGAGAGAACAGGCCCTGTTTCCCCCTGGTTTGGAGCTTCTCTCACAACTACTGGAATAGCAAAGCTAAGCAAATGGGGTTCTATTGTTGCACAGGAGATTGAAGTGAGGCCATTTTCTCCAGATGGTCATGTCAGCAGTGGGATTTGAAACCACGTCTCTATGCAGATACCAGAACACCCAAGAGATAGGAAAAAAGTGTCTTGAAACTAGCATTTTCAACCAGTCCACCATTCTCCTGCTACAAAGACTGTGACTTATGAACCCTAGTTTTTGTTAATAATTGATGAACTCTTTAGGGCGGTCGAGTTGGCACATCTCTTTCAAAAATGGCCATCTACGTGACCAGGGAGAGGCGGTTGGCCAATGGAGACTCCTGCGACTGTGGGGCTTGTTTCTGATCCTTAGTCCGTTCACGTCTCCGGGCGGAGTTCCTCTGGGCGGCGTCCGCTGGCTCCCTTGATGCCTTTGAGGAGTGGTGGGCGCTGTCCGGGGTTCTCTGCTCGGTGTCCCCGTCAGGCTCCCTTCTTATGACCCTTTGACCGCACTCCTGTCCCTGTTCTTTTATTAGTTGTCCCCCACAATTAGTGGGTTTCTGAGGCCCTGTGGAACCTCCCATTAGGCTGGGGGGGGGATCCGTTAGCATGGGGCGGGCTTTGCCCGCCCCGTTTCCCGGAAACCCAATAGATACATGGTCTCTCTCTCTCTCACACACACTCCCCCCCCCCACCCCCTTTGTTCTCCTTGGCTATGATGCAATCAGAATGCTTCAATGGAATTATTTCTCTAACATCCCATCATACCAAATAGGAACTCCTGGAGACCTTCTACAGCACAGCTGAATTTTAGACACACTCACCCAGACCTAAAGTTACACGTTTCCTGGAGTTCCATGAGTTCTGCAGTGCTGTAATCTCCCTGCTCGTGTTTTAAGTGAACAAAAGATGGGTGCTGGCATTCTGAGACAGTAATGGTGAACCTCAAAATCCTGCCCTGGGGGCCAGACAGTTAAGCAACCAGCACCCACAACCTCTACTATGATAGCATCCTGTCTGGCAGGAACTCACTTACCAACAGCTGGGGCGTGAAATCCCCATTTCTTTGTTGTTCTGTCACTGTAGTCCCCACTTTCCTATTGCTTGTCTGTATAATCTCTGTTTGGTGCTGTGATTCTTTCGGTATGCTGTATAATTAATTTGTTGAGTGTAAACCAATTAAGGTGGTGGGGTATAATTGGTTAGATAATCATGTTACACTATGTTAGGATTGGTTAGTTACATTTCAGTAAAATGCTTGGTTAAGGTATAGCTAAGCCGAACTCCAGTTTTACTATATAGTCTGCAGTCAGTCAGGAAGTAAGGGGGGGGAATGGGAATGGGGGTAGGGGAATTGGAATTATGTTTTGCTAAGGGGGGAAATAGGAACAGGGAATGGGAACAGGGACACAGGCAAGGCTCTGTGGTTTCAGAGCTGGGAAGGGGGACACTGAGGAAGGAAATTGGAATCGTTGCTTGCTGAAAGTTTACCCCAATAAACATTGAATTGTTTGCACCTTTGAACTTGGTGTATTGCTGCTCTCTGGTCACGCGAGAAGGACCAGGGAATGGGAGGGTGATGGGATAAACCCTCTAACAAGTACGTCTTTCAGGGTGTGAACTCTGTACCCAGAACCAGTATAATTAAGCTGACCTAAGCCGTGGTTAGATAGTGCTAAATGAAAGGAAAGATTGTTCTGTCAATGTAGCTATTACAGGGATGGAAAACCCCTCCCCTCACTGTAGCAACGGTCTTCTCCAAAGTGCTACAGCAGTATTTTAAGTGTAGCCAGCCTCAGAGTGAGACCAGATCTGGCTCCAGTTTGGCTCTGTGGATGCTCAGGCACTAAGACAACAGTAATGACAATATACTGCAGCTGTAGCTGGCAGGATTTGAACCTGCGTGGAGAGACCCCAAAGGATTTCTCATCCATTGCATTAACCAGGGATAGTTGATTATTTTATCGAGAGCCAAATTTCTTGGTCAAGGTCTAGTCAATGTCTAGACACCAGAGAAAATAATAAGAAGTATATAGAAAAATTTTGCAGTCACTATAGGCATAACTATGATGATTGTTTCGTGTTTCACTCTATATATTTGGCACCACCGCCTTTCCCTTTAGTCTTGTAGTTTACCAAGGGTAAAACTAAACATCTCTTGAGATACCAGGGAGTGTTTGTGTTCATTTCTGCTAGCTACACAGGGGTTTGATGTAGCGGCTTTCAATCCTCCAGCTCTGCCAGGACAAGTAACATTTCAGGCTGTCACTGAACTGAAGAGAGGAGATCATTTTTTGACAGGTTACGCCTCCTCTTAAAAGTTTTTGTCTGGCTAGCAGCCCTGTTTCCCAAGTCTCTCCTGAGGGAAGAAGGTTTTTGTGCAAAATACTAAAACTTTTAACAGAGAGGAGGGAAAGGCAATGGCCACATGATGGGGCCAGTATGTACCACAACATGATTCTTTTATGTGGGATGGCTCTGAACACTGACTGAGCTCCACTCCCTTGTGTTTGAAGAGATGTTTAGTTTTGCACTTGGGAACCTGTAAGGCTGAAGCAATTTTATGGATGGGGATACTAGGACTGAAGGGTTATTTAATGTTGTAAAAATTGTTAAAAACTCTTAGCTTAAACTGGAACTGCCTGTTATTAAAGGCTGGTTTCCCCACATCAGTTCCATAAGCTCTGCTAGAAACACCCTGGGTTCTCTCCTGCCTCAGTGGGAACTGCAGGGAATCGTCCCCTGCTGCCCTTGGCTCCAGGCTGGTTTTTCTGGGAAGGGCACGTGGAATTGATTTGTTTGCTGTTGAGAAGGGAGCCAGGCCAGTTCTCAGGGAACGAGAACTCCCAGCATCTTCCCAGCCCAACCCAGGCTGCTGCCCTGTCCCAGCCTCTGTTCCCCTGGGGCCCTGCGTGTTTGACTCTAGAGCAGGCCAGGAGCAGCAGCTGAGGCAGAGGACAGCCTGGGCCGGGCAGATAAGAAGGAGTTTAGCAAGCAAAAAAGGTAAAATGGCAGTGGAGTGTTACCTTGGACTCGACGGCATTTCTCCATTGGTCTGTCTGCTTTGGGGCAGGGACAATAACACATCCTGCTGCTTTCGTTATTTCAAAGGGCAGTTTAGGATTTTCATTCTCACACATGGTGCACAAAGCAGGACTCAACCTTTGGTGTAAACTAAACAAGCTGCCCACAGATTCTGGCAGCCACAATGAGCATTTGGGTGAGAGCTCAGACCTGCCCCTGTCCCAGAGGGAGGGTGTCATCTGTGTGGGGACTGGACCACTGACCTATCAGCTCTTAACTCCCAAATGTTCAGTAACTCTATTGTCAGTGCCTGTGAGTGTAATTTAAACCATAAGAAAAACCACCCTGGGCTAGACCAAAAGCCCATCTAGCTCTGAAACTTCTCTTCTGACAGTAGCCAATAACAGGTACACCAACATCCAGCCAACAAGGCACCACTGGGAGTTGAACCCAGAATCCCCTGTTTACAAAACAGACGCGTTAACCAGCAAAGCCATGGTGCCTGTGTGGGGCTAAAGCACTCTGTCTGCCCACACCTGACGCCCTGCCATTGCCACCAGGGCCTGAGAAACTTTGCTTGTGTTTGGATTCCGCAAAGCAGAGGAGCAGGTGATGTTTTCCTTGCAAGCAGTGTGTGCGAGTGAATCGTTGGCCAGGTCTGCACTACAAAGTTGTTTCAGCAGAATGATATTGCTCTGGTGTTTGAAAAACACACAATGCTACCTCGGTCGGCAGCTTGTGGCTGGTGTACACACGGCAATGCCACGTCTGGCGACAAAACTGCCGTTTTGCTGACAAAATAAAACGACTTCGATGAGAGGTCTAGAGCTTTTTGCAGCAAACTTAGAAGTGACAGAGTGTCAGTGTAGATGCTGCTGTTCATTATATCACCATAACTGGCCTCTGCCAGTATCCCACAATGCCCGCCGTGAACTCGCCTGCCCTGCATTCCTGCTACACAGCCATGGACCCTTCCCCTTTCATCGCTCTGGGAAGTTCTGACAGCTGAGCCTGCTGCTCTGCTCTGGCAGCCAGGAGCAAATCACTGCCATGGATGCTGCTCTCTCCCGCACTGCGAACACAGAGCAGGTGGTGGGAGTTTCCTTACAGTGTAGGGGGGCCACTGGAATCCGAACTGTGACACGCCCAGGACATCCCTTCCCTTGAGGAGGCTCTTACCTTCTAAACAGGGACATCTGTTTTCTAGTAAAATCACGAAAAGGGAAGGATAAAACTCAAAAGATGTTCCCCCTGGCGCTCACGTATGTGAACCCGAATATTCTCTCTGTCCTCAAGGAGATACCTGGAGAAGGAGACTTGCTGAAGCAAAGCCACAGGGGTCTCTGAGGTTTCCCTGGCCCCTCGCCCCTGTCCTGCCTGGCTGATGTCAGCATCTTTCTGTGAGGTCACCACCTCCACACCACCTTTGACCAATAGTCTGAGGTCCTGCAAAAAGCCTTTGTGATGTCACTGCCACACCCCTCCCTTGCTGGGCTAATGTCCTGCCCCTGCCCAGGCACTTTGGAGGTTTAAGCTACTCCCTGTGGATCACCCCACTCAAGGAGCATTCGTTCTAGGAAGCAAGCTGGCTAGACAGGAAAACATCAGACGCTGTTTGGATGGACAGGGTGGGTCTCAGGGGAGGGGCAGAGAGTGTGGGGGGGGGAACTGAATGCAATGCTCCAGATGTGGCCTCACCAGTGCTGAATAGAGGGGAATAATCACTTCCCACGATCTGCTTGCAATGCTCCTACTAATCCAGCCCAATATGACCAGTTACCCATATTGAATGCAGACACAGCAATATTTGATAAATTGGTTCCTGTCCATTCAGGAGGTTATTTCCCACCTATTCATAAATAATGAAGATGCTCTAAGCGGAGGGGAGAGAACTGTCCCGTCCGTGCAGTTAACCCATCTCCCCGAGAGGTGGTAGCTATGTCAGTGGGGGAAGCTATGCTGGTGGGTGTGCAAGCTGTGGTGTCTACATGTGTATATAAAGTTTAATCAAACCCCATTTTTAAAACCCCTGTGGCCTGGGAATAGAAAAGGAGCTCTCTGAGGCAGAGCCCGTCCTTCAAAATCCTTAAGATCACTGACTTGCCAGTGCAAATGTCATGGGGGCATAGCTCAGTGGCAGAGTGTTTAACTACAAATCAAGTGGTCCTTGGTTCAAATCCAAGTACCCCAATTTCTTCAATAAAAATAATTCTATTTCCAGTATGCTCAGGAGCTCCACTAAATAGGGATCCCTGAAATGAATGGACACACTCAATGTTTGCCTGTGCAAATGCATAAAGACCTAGCAAGCATGTCCCCAGATGAAATCAGTTCCAATCCTCTAAGTGTCTCAGTTTGTTTTCATCAACTAAACAAAGGCACATGAAGACACATTTGCAGGTCCATGGGCTACAATGTGCAGAAGAACAAGAACCACATCCACGTGGGAGGAATGGACTAGTCTGTATTACATTTGGTAAGTAAGTTGCCATTGGGACTGAAAACTCTACTGGAGGTGGACAGGAGCCTGTTACAAAACTAAAAGAACCAAGATTTACAAACTCCCTGTTACACATTCAATCCTCTGTTTGTGCACACGGCATCAACTGGGGCTCTAATAAATGGCAGCCTTCCTTTAACACAGATCTTTGTTCCTTGTGACTTTCAGATACATTCGAATGGCAGCTGTTTAGAGGTCATGTGCTGCTAGTTCATGAGCAGCAGCAGAGTCTCTGTACGTTACCAACCGTAGAGCTGGGTGTGTCTGCATCCAAGTAACTGCAGAGTCAGTGTAGTACCAGACAGTTAATTGCACAGTCTCACTTTCTGGTCTCATTCATCATTTGGGTAGAAACAGCAACGGTTTGGTGGGTTTTTTTTTCTCCTTCCTTTTCTCCTAAGGAATGTGTGATCTTGAGCATGTTAGTTTAAGTTCCCTGTGGGTCAGGAAAATTCCATCTCCTTGAAATAGCTGGGGAAGTGACCTGTTTGTATAACTTAGAATAAAGGAGCTTTTGTAAAGCAGTTTCATCTTTAAATATGCTGGGATAAAAATAGTAAATAGTAAATTCCACAGCCAGACACCAGGCCAGGATCAATTGATGGGGCCAGGGTCAATTAATTACAGAAGAAACAAACTCTTGGGAAGTAGCTGTAATTTGTCCCCAAACCTTTCCTTGTTCTCATATGCTATCAGGGATTCTCTTCTAGAGGGCAGAGTTAAGGTTATCTAGGCATGTACCCTCACTCTGTATTCCCTGTTTTTCCAGAGTTTGAGTTTTACTGAACTCGATGTTCTGGAAGGTAAGAGATATTCACTGTCAAAGTTAACTCTGTGTTAACAAAGGTTTTGTTAGTGGCAAAAAATGTGACTAATCCCTCACTGCGGTAATTCCACTGACTTCAGTGTACTCTTTCCCCATTTCTAGTTCCAAAAAAATAAGCAAATTAAAACAACCTTGAGACCTAAAATGCTGTGAGAAAATGGAAATTTTAGTAGCTCAAATAATTCAGTTTCTTCTGTGTCTTGTGTGTGTGTAAATGGCACAACACATTAATTTATAAGCACATCTTTCTTAACTTCTTTAAATATTCTGTAGTACATTTACTAGATCAGGTGGGTTGTTCAATGCAGTGAGGTTTTCATGCATTGCCCAATACATATTTTTCATATTATGTAAATGAACACAACTCATTGAACACAAAATTGTGTATTTCATGCTGTGAACTGTGTTGGTAGCTCAAATTAATAGGTTTATTTTCTCTCTCTCTCTCTCTCTCTCTCTGTGAGGCACAACAAAATAATTTAGTGATGCTGAAAATGTTCCCTTCTCCTCCAGAACTTCCTTGGAATCACCTTCCCTTTGTAGATTAATCTGCCCCTGTGTCTCTACAAGGAAATTATAGTTTCTATGAAAAAAACACAATTTTTTAATTAAAGGGACTGAGACAGAATAGCCACATGATGGTGACACATCAGGAATGCAAAGCAACAGGTTTGTTGCCGGCTCAAAGGGCCCGAGGCGGAGCAACAGCAGGGTTCGTTGCCCGGTGTGCGTCGCACTAATTAACACACCAGGGTGGAGAAGCAAACCACGTTTATTTGAGCTCAAAAAAAGGTGCCAGGGAGAAAAAGCATTCTCAAATCCTGCACACCGCGCGCAGGCGGGGTCCCAGCATTTATACCCCCCTTGTTTGTGTGAGCCTTTTGTTTGGTTTTCCCCCTCACCCCTCCCTTTCCAACAGCAGTTACTTTAAACATTACATCTCAGCGTGTTAGAAAAGTTCCCATTCGCAAGCTTATCTCTGGCCTTCACAGCACAGACGCATGCAGATTTTCCTCCCCCCTCCCCCTCCTCCCCGCCGCTTTTTGCTGTTTCAAACTGTCCTGCAGCTGCAAGCTGAGACAGCTGACAGTTACACATTTTGCTTGCTGTTTTGTTAGCATCTTAGGCTTTGGCTACACTTACACTTCAAAGCGCGGCCGTGGCAGCGCTGCCGCGGCAGCGCTTTGAAGCGCTAAGTGTAGTCAAAGTGCCAGCGCTGGGAGAAAGCTCTCCCAGCGCTGTCCGTACTCCACCTCCCTGTGGGGAATAACGTACAGGGCTGGGAGCCGCGCTCCCAGTGCTGGGGCTTTGACCACACTGGCACTTTGCAGCGCCGCAATTTGCAGCGCTGGAGAGGGTGTATTTTCACACCCTGCTGCAGCGCTGCAAATTTGTAAGTGTAGCCAAGCCTTTAGGCTGGTTAAAGTTCACAGCATGGAAGAACTTGGGTTCACTCAGGCCCAAATTCACAACTTTGGTTTACTTAGGCCTAGTGACACCAACAGGTTCCTGGTTTGCACATCGATGGTGACAAGGGATTGAACTCGACTCCCCTCTTTCTACAGACACATTTGTTTTATTCTCTGAGGTCAAACATAAGTTTAAATGTTGTACTTAGTCCTCTGCCTTGTAGCTTCAACAGCCGCAGATGCAAGATGAGTGACTGCAGAGCAAAGAAAGGTTGGTTTGGTCACTAGGTCTCTGTTTCTATTGCTCGTTTGCTCTCTCCCCTTCCCTGATAAGGAGCAACAGTAAGAGAGGAAGAGGTTAAAACATGTGCTAGGTGGTGGCTGGGTTTGGATGACAAATTTAAAACCATCACAGCGCCCTCTAGTGTGACACTGACACCATCAGATTCTCATCTTTCACTCACAATTAATAACAGTTTCCCTGAACTACTTTGCTATGATTATTTCAATAGCTCCTACACCGATACCTGCTGCCCCTTCTGGCTGGTTAATTGCACTATTTGGAACCTGCTCCTAAAATTACACCTTTCCTGGGAGCAAGATTCAGAACTGCCCAAGGAAACCCCATTGGGTTTCAAGTGCAGCCCAGGCAGGGTGGCAAGGGGACAGCACAGGGGTCTCAGAGCTTCTTCTTCTGCCTCACAGAGAGAAGGTTAAGGGGGGCCACCAGTTATGACTCCTGGGTTTTAGTCCTGGCTGTGGGAGAAAAGGGGTGTTTAGTGGATTAGAGTTGGGGGCTTAGGAATCAAAGAGGAAACATCTCCCTTTTCAGCTTCAATGCACATTGAACAAGAACATGGCTTCTCATCTCTGAGGTTTCAGAGGAGCAGCCGTGTTAGTCTGTATCCTCAAAAAGAACAGGAGTACATGTAGCTCCTTAGAGACTAACACGTTTCTCAGGATCTGTTGCCATCATGTGGCCATTTCATTTCACTTCTTATTGTTAAAAGGTCTGGGTACTTCAGTGAGGCTAATCATCTAGTGGAACAAGCTCCGCACAGGATTTGGTTAATTCCCCATCACTGCCGTGTGTAAATGAAGACTGCAGCTCTTGCTGCAAGATACCTGGTGTGTGGGTGTCCCTGTTCCCCCTTCAGAACCTCTGGTACATGGCGCTTCCCTCCTCCCAGTTCAAGATCCCCATCATGTGGGTGCTCCCATCCAGGATCTCTGGTGGGTGCCTCTGTCCCCCACCCCATGAACTAGCTCCCGTGTGTGGTTTCCCCTGCCTGCCCCCAGGCTCTGTGGGTGTCTCTGTTCCCCTTTTCAAGGTCTGTGTTGCAGGGGGGCATCCCTCCCCCCAAGTCAGAATCCCCAGCGTGTGGGTGCTCCCATCCCCCCTCCAGGCTCTGCGGGGGTGTCTGTATAAAAAGAGACCATGTCTCACTGTCTTGCCCAGGCTACGCTGCAGGGGCTATTCACAGGTGCAATCCCACTATTGATTGGCACAGGAGTTTTGACCTGCTCTGTTTCTGACCTGGGCCGGTTCATCCCTCCTTAGGCAACCTGGGGACCCCAAGCTTCCCCGGGATCACCATATTGATGCCAAACTTAGTGCAGACACCTGATTGGCACAGCCCCCTGCAGCTCAGAACTCCTGAGCTCAAGCGATCCGCCGGCCTCAGCCTCCCCAGGCGCTGGGATCACAGGCTCAGCCACGGGGCCCGGCTGGTTACAAGGTCTCCCGCTTCCAATTTCAGGCTCAGCCTGGGAGCTCTGCATTCTGAGCGGGTGGAAGTGGAGCCTGGCACTGAGCTGATGCACTGAGGGTTATTTGCACTGTGCGCTTCACATGGAGGTGAAAACACGGGGCACAGATCTTTGAGCACAACCCTCGTCCTGAGGAATGGGGTCGGGGGGGGGCTGCATAAAGAGAGACCGGCTCTCCCTGGCGGGGCTACAGCGGCTCTTCACAGGAGCAGTCCCACTGCCAATTGGTACCAGAGTTTTGCCGGCCTCCTTTCCTGGGCTGGCTCCCCTCTCCCTAGGGGGAACTGGTGGCCCCAAACTTCCCAGAAACCAGCATAGCGAGGCCAACCTGAGCACAGACATCTGGTCAGCACCCCGGGGTGCAGCCCTGAACTCTGGCAATCAGCTACACTCAGCTGCCCACCCAACAAGCGTTACTCGCAGGAGCCTTCGTGCCCCGCGTGTTCAGCTCCCTCCCAGCGCCAGCTTTAAACTCCGCTGCTCAGTTCTAAGCTTTGGCCACACGGGGGCAGCCCGGAGCTCAGCCAACGCCTCCCGTTGCTGGTTGCGTTTCCCGCTCCTCATGGCAGGTTCACACCCCGCAGGCAGATCTCTGAATCGGAGCCGAACCGTTCCCCAAATCCAGCGCTTTAGCAGCAGCTTTGCTAGGAAAGCGCTGACGTCCCCAAGTAACGTAAGAGCCAGAGCGCTGTGTCCAGGATCTTCTCTTGGGCCCCTCACCGTGGTGTCTGTCAGGCGCAAGGAGAAACCAGGGAAATGTTCTCATGGCGTTTAAGGGCAGAAGGGGCCATTAGCTCAGCTAGTCTGACCCCCGAATAACACAGAATTACACCATGACACGTATTGATCCCACAGACCTTAGATAGATCAAAGCGTTTCAGCCCTCAGGAAGGAGGCTACACTGGGTGCCAGAGGCAGCGAACAAGGGCCCCCAAGGCAATGGCAGGGAACTGACGAGGTGAAATATGCCCAGATGATCCCAGCAGGCGACCCACCCCCATGCTACAGAGGTGGGAGTCCCTGTTCCTCCTGCCCTTAAGAATCTCTGGTGGTAAGTGGGTCCCCCCAGTTCCCCAGATAAGAGTCCTCCATGTGGTTTCCCTGGCTTCACCTCCAGATAAGAACATTGTGTGGAGGGAGTGGGAGGAAGGTTGTCTGGCAGATATGTGTAAGTGGGGCAATGATCCCGCTATTGTGGGGAACTTTCCTGGCTTCTGTGCTACCCTGGTGAAGTGGGCTAGCGAAAGGATCTGAGTCCTCGCTCCCACTTCCTTTACCCAGAGGCCTCCCTGCCCTTGAGGACTCTCCTGTTTGGCAGAGTTCTCGTAGCCCCAACAAGGCTGGGCCCAGGATTCCTGGGGGGCTCAACCCCCAACCCTGCTGTGGCCACCTAGGACAGGGGCTAAGGTGTCCCCACTCCGGGGTACCCTCTCTGCACTGGGCACCTCCCTGACCCACTGATTATTCCAGACAATTTAAAGCAAACACAAGTTGTTTACTTAACAATCAATTTGAAGAAAAGAATAAGAATAAATGGGAACAGTTACAGGGAAACACATCACCCTGCTCTGCGGCAGGGAACATTACAAACAATGTCTCTGGACATCAAGGCACTTTGCAGTCTGTTCCTTGTAGGCCCCAGGCCTCCTTCTCAGGCCCTGGCTGTGCTGCAGGGATGCTGTGGGTGGGACACTTGAAATGGTGGTGACCACACACCTCCGGGCTTTCGGTGGTGGGATCCTTCTTTCCAGTGCCAGTCCCCCGGCAGGTTAAGGTCCCCCTCCCAGCCTGGCCTGCATGGACCCTTGGCTGGGGGTGTCTTTTTGTGCTGGGCCCTTTGCCCAAGGTCCCCCCTTGGCTGGCCCCAGTTGCTCACTACACCTGGCTCTCTGGCTGCAGCTCCGCTCCCAGCACGGGGTCTGCTCTTTCTGCGCTGTGCCTCTGGCTCTCTGGCTGCAGCTCCGCTCCCAGCACAGGGTCTGCTCTCTCTGCGCTGTGCCTGTGGCTCTCTGGCTGCAGCTCTGCTCCCAGCACAGGGTCTGCTCTTTCTGCGCTGTGCCTCTGGCTCTTTGGCTGCAGCTCTGCTCCCAGCACAGGGTCTGCTCTTTCTGCGCTGTGCCTCTGGCTCTCTGGCTGCAGCTCCGCTCCCAGCACGGGGTCTGCTCTTTCTGCGCTGTGCCTCTGGCTCTCTGGCTGCAGCTCCGCTCCCAGCACGGGGTCTGCTCTCTCTGCGCTGTGCCTGTGGCTCTCTGGCTGCAGCTCCGCTCCCAGCACAGGATCTGCTCTCTCTGCGCTGTGCCTCTGGCTCTCTGGCTGCAGCTCCGCTCCCAGCACAGGATCTGCTCTCTCTGCGCTGTGCCTGTGGCTCTCTGGCTACAGCTCTGCTCCCAGCACAGGGTCTGCTCTCTCTGCGCTGTGCCTCTGGCTCTCTGGCTGCAGCTCCGCTCCCAGCACAGAATCTGCTCTCTCTGCGCTGTGCCTCTGGCTCTCTGGCTGCAGCTCCGCTCCCAGCACAGGATCTGCTCTCTCTGCGCTGTGCCTGTGGCTCTCTGGCTACAGCTCTGCTCCCAGCACAGGGTCTGCTCTCTCTGCGCTGTGCCTCTGGCTCTCTGGCTGCAGCTCCGCTCCCAGCACAGGATCTGCTCTCCCTGGGCTGTGCCTCTGGCTCTCTGGCTGCAGCTCCGCTCCCAGCACAGGGTCTGCTCTCTCTGCGCTGCGCCTCTGGCTGCAGCTCCGCTCCCAGCACAGGATCTGCTCTCTCTGGGCTGTGCCTCTGGCCCGGCTCTGCTCTCCAGCTCAGCTTGGGCCCCTGCTTTCTCCTTTGCTCGGCCCCACTCCGTCTGACTCCGGCACATTCCTGCTCACACGGAGGACGGGACCCACCCTGGCCTTCTGTCTTCCTGATTAGCCGGCCTGCCCTGTCAATCAGGCTGACCTGGAGCATTGGCCTCTTGCCATTGTTCCTGGGGACTGTCAGTCTCAGGGTCCTGATTTGCCATCGATCCCTCCCCTTTTAGTGCTGGGAGCTAGCAACCAAAACACCCCCACTGAATGTTAGTAAGGGGGCAACAGTCCCCTTACATATGTAAAGGGGGACTGTGTCTCCCTGTCTGGCCCAGGCTCCTTGGAGGAAGTGATCTCAGTGTGTCTGGCTGTCTCCATTCCTTCCACCCATAAGAATCCCTGGTGTGTGGGTGCACCCTAGACCATTAAGGATCTCTGGTGGGTGGGTGTCTCCCCCTAGTCAGGATCTCTGGGGCGTGCCTGTATAAAAAGAGACTTTGACTCACCGAGGCTGGGCTGCCATCATGGAACAGACCAGGTCTTTCTGTGGAGGGTTTGCATTCCTCCAAGGATGTGATCTCAGTGTGTGTGGGTGTCCCTGTCCCTTCAACTCTTAACAATCCCTGGTGCGTGGGTGCGCTGGGCCCCATTACAATCCCCTCTGTCTTACCCCCCATGAGGGATCCGGTGGATGTGTTAGCCAAAAGGGCCCGATTCTCCCCGGAGCTTACCTAATTACACCAAGGAGGCACGGAAGACCAGGAAGACAGGTACCATTAGCTTTATTGATCGATCAGCTGAGCGGGTGTTCTCGTCCCGGCTAATGCCCGAGAGAGACACACCTTACATGGCCGGATGGGCTTACCTTTATACCCCGAAACAAACAACTTTGTTGACGTCTTATTTGCGTTACTTGGCTGACCCTATAGGTCCTGTAAATGTATCTATAGGGAATATTGAAGTACATAGAATACATATATCAGTCAAAAAGGAACAAGATATGCATAACTGCCACGGATACATCCATCATGATAAGGGTGCAGCTGTACGGATACATTTATCATTGTAAGGAAGACATAAGATATCTCCCTTGACCTCCTATACTATCATACTAACTACTTTTGGCTTCATGCATGAGAAGATGACCCAGTAGGCTAACTGCTTTTGGCCATAAGCATGAAAAGACAGCTGCACATATGTTACGCCAAGCGTGGGCCTAGCTGATAAGCATGAACTAGTACAAACCAAGCATAAACTGATAATAGCTGACACAGGCTTTTCTTTCTGCTTGTATTTTAAGGCCTTGATTTTACTTATGCTAAGGGCCTTGATTCTACTTATGCTAAGGGCCTAGTCTTGCTAACAGGCTTGTATTGGCCTATTTTTCTAACAGATGTGGGGGTTCTCCATGCTACTGGGGGTGTCTGGTGCCCCTGTCCCTCCTGGTTAATAGTGGAGTATGTGGGTGTCCCCCAGCTCATTAAGGATCCGTGTTGTGCGGATGCCCCCGTTCTTCTCATTAAGAATGGTGCAACGGAGCATATGGGTGTGTCCCCCACCCCATGAACTAGCTCCCGTGTGTGGTTCCCCTGCCCCCATCCAGGCTCTGTGGTGTGTGGGTGTCGCTGTTCCTCTTTTCAAGATCCGTGTTGCTTGGGTGCGTCCCTAACCCACAAGTCAGATTCCCCAGCGTGTGGGTGCTCCCATCCCCCACTCCAGGCTCTGCGGGGTAGGGGTGTCTAAAAAGAGACTGTGTCTCACTGTCTTGCCCAGGCTACGCTGCAGGGGCTATTCACAGGTGCAATCCCACTACTGATCAGCACAGGAGTTTTGACCTGCTCCGTTACCGACCTGGGCCGGTTCACCCCTCCTTAGGCAACCTGGAGACCCCAAGCTTCCCCAGGATCACCATATTGATGCTGAACTTAGTGCGGACACCTGATCGACACAGCCCCCTGCAGCCTAGAACTCCTGAGCTCAAGCGATCTGCCACCCTCAGCCTCCCCAGGAGCTGGGATCACAGGCACCAGCCACAGAGCCCAGCTTGCTTTGCAGTTTGGCAGCTGGAGCTTTAAACTCTGCTTGTGAGCTCTGTGCCTTGGCCAGATGGGGACAGCCTGGAACTGGGAAATGCTTCTGCTCACCCCGCCCCCGCCTCATGTCGAGCTGCAGGCGCCGCTGTCCTGCCAGGTAAGATCCCGGATGTTTCGGTGCCCCCTTTCCCCTCCCAGGTGTCCGGGTACCTCTCCCCCCCCATACAGAATCCTGGATGTGTGGGTGTCCGTCCCTCTGCAGAGGATCCCGGAGTGTGGATGCCCTTGTCCCCCCCTACAACATCCTGGGTGTGTGGGTGCCACTCCCCCCCCCGTAGATCTCTGGTGGGTGGGTCCCCAGGGTGTGAGTGCTCCCATCCCCCGATACAGGCTGGGGGGGTATAACTGGCTCTCCCTGTCCTGCCCAGGCGGTGCTACAGCAGCTGTTCACAGGGGCAGCAACCCCACTGTCACCCTGCAGCTTTAACCTGCTCCAGGGGTGACCTGCTTCCCCCTCCTTTAGGAGCCCGGGGACCCTGAACTTCCCAGAATCACCTGATTGATGCCGAGCTTAGCACAGACACCGGCTCAGCATGGCAGGGAGCTGCCCTGAGCCCTGACAATCAGCTTCCCTCCGCCTCCTGCTGCACAGCGAGGGTCCCACGCGAGAGGCTTCGTGCCCAGTTTGTTCAGGAGCATCCCAGGCTCCAGCTGTAAACTCTGCTGGTCAGTTCTAGTCTTTGGCCACACGGGGACAGCACTAATGGTCCCATCTAAACGCTGTTTGCGTTCGACCCTTCGGATCGCAGATTGTAACCCACGGGCAGATCTCTGAGTGCAGCCAGATCCCTCCCCAAACTGAACATTGAAGCAGCAGCTCCCATTGGAAAGATAAGGATTTTTGCCTTTAAAAACAAGGGAAATATCTGCAGCGAGAGACTGAAGAAGCTCAATTGATTTCATTGACTCCATGAATGTTCCTCTGTGTCCCCCTAAGAGTCATGCCCCACATTTTGGGGACCACTGAACCCTACTCGCTAAGCAGGGGCTAGTGATGCCAAAGCCCAGGGAAAGGGAGAACAAGTGCGGGGCCCCCAGCACTGGAGCCATGTGAAGGGGCTGCAGGAGAGGAGCAATGGCTGGTGGCCCAGGGAGTTAAGGGCAAAGGGGGCACAGGAGGGGGCAGGAGTTAGGGGTGAAGGAGGCGCAAGGGTTGGGAGTGCAGGAGCTAGCAGTAAAGGGGGAGTGGGGATTGTTCAGGGGCAATGGGGAAGTGCCAAAGTACAAGCTTTGCCCAGGGCACCATTTTCCCTAATGCTGGTCTGAGCAAACAATTGGAAATGACCCTTCAGTGAGACCAGAACCATAGTGTAGAAAAGCCCCTTTGTTAAGTGGTGGTGGCTGAGTGCTTAGGGAGATGGGTTAGAAAGCAACAGCCACTTGTCTGTGGAGGTTTGATTCTTGCCTGCTAGGCCAGGCTGGGGTGTGGTGTCTTCATGGCTGTACTTCCAGTGTCTGATCTGCCACAGGGAGCCAAGTCTAGACATACTCAGAGGCTCTATGCCAGGGTTTCTCAAACTTCCTTTCACTACAACCCCTTTTTGCCAAAAAAACCCCAAAAAACTTACTACATGACCCTAGAAAGACACACTGAGCACAGGCAGAGGACACAAAGCCTGAGCCCTGCCCCAGTTAGGGGAGGGCAAAACCAGAGCTTGAGGGATTCAGCCCTGGGTGGTGGGGCTCAGACTTTTGGTTTCAGCCCCAGGCACCAACAAGTCTAATGCCAGCCCTGGCGACCCCATTAAAACAGGGTTATGACCCACTTTGGGGTCTTGCCCCACAGTTTGAGAACCACTGCTCTATGCTGCTGGGAGAGAGTTTTCCTGGGGGTGTAGTTAATCCACTTCCCAAGAGGTGGCAGCTATGTCAGTGGGAGAAGCTATATCGGTGGGTGTGCAAGCTGTGGTGTTTACCACATTTAAGAAGTTTAATCAAACCCCATTTTGAAAACCACTTGTGGTCTGGGAATGGCAAAGGAGCTCGATGAATCAGGGTTTGTCCTTCAAAGTCCTGGACATCACGATTCCATACTCCTGTTGTCGTTGGGGATATTGCTCAGTGTTAGAGTGCTTAACTGCAGTTTTCACGTAGTCCTCAGTTCAAACCCCCGTGTTCTCTTATAACCTTCTTTCTTTTTTTTTAAAAAGTTAAACATTTTCATTTCCATTCTCCATTATGTTCAGGGGCTCCTCTATACAGGAGTGCTTGATATTAATGTAAACACTCAACATTTTGCTGTCCAAATGCATAAAAACCTAGCAAAGCTGTCCATCACAAAGGCCTTTTGCAGGACCTCAGACTATTGGTCAAAGGTGGTGGGGAGGTGGTGACCTCACAGAGAGATGCTGACATCAGCCAGGCAGGACAGGGGTGAGGGGCCAGGGAAACCTCAGAGACCCCTGTGGCTTTGCTTCAGCAAGTCTGCTTCTCCAGGTCTCTCTTTGAGGACTGAGAGAGCATTCGGGTTCACGGACGTGAGTGCCAGGAGGCAGCTTTTTCGAGTTTTCTCCTTCCCTTTTCCTGATTTTACTAGAAAACAGCCATCCCTGTTTAGAAGGTTGAAGCCTCCTCGAGGTTTGAAACCTGTTCAGTCTGATCCATCTGGTGACAGTTGAATTCTAGGCATGGAAAACACGAACTTAAGGAGGCAGAATTTTATTCCGCACCTGGGATTTTGTCCCTTAGAATCACTGAGGTCATTAGGGTTTGTCCTTTCTGTTTCACCTTTTCCTCCATCCATCCATCCATCCCTCCCTCCTTTCTCTTTGTCTCTTGCTTCTTTTGTCCTTTCACCTGTTCCCCTCCCAACACCAGGAGCGGTGTGTGTGTGTGTGTGTGTGTATGTGTGTGTTGTGGGGCTGAAATAGTGCTCGGGCAATGATCCCCACCAGTGACCTGGGCCATCCTTTGGGCTCTCTGGTGAGAACCCTCAGCCTCCCGTCCTCAGTCTCTACCCTGATTGGCTGAGCAGGGGGTTATTGACAGGGAGGAGATTCAGGTCCTTGTTGTTCTCTTTTAAGACCAAGGAAATAAGTCATAACCACTTATATGTTTGACAAATTTTGCTGCTTTGCTGCATTAATGGTCTCTGAGCAGTTCATGATTCTCTCTAACATTGCAGTTCTCCTCAAATACTTGCTGAATAATTACTGTGAACTGTTGTTGGTCTGGAGCTCATCTGAGAGCACTTTATTCAGGTCATTCGGTGTTTGAAATTCACGATCTGATGGTTAGTTTCAAAATCAGGGCTCTTGGGTCCTATTCCCAACTCTGCCACTGGCTGGCTGTGTGACCTAAGACAAGTCAATTCTCCTTTCTCAGCCTCAGCTTCTCCCTCTCTCAAGTAGGGATAATAATGATCCGCTCCTACCTAGCTCAAGGTGGGTGGAGGATGGGGATCCATTGGAGAGTGTCACTAGGAGTATCAGAGGGGCCGTGTTAGTCTGGATTTGTAAAAGCAGCAAAGACTCCTGTGGCACCTGGCTAAGCACACAGAACAAACCCCAAATCCCCCCTGTGCTTTGGGAGCCAGGTTTGCTGTGGGAATCCTGTAGTTCAGATGACTTCACGCCTGGGCAGTGGGATTATTTACCAGTTTCTCTGGCATTGGGGCAATTTTGTGCTCACAGCTGTGATGGCTGAGTGGTTAAGGCGTTGGACTTGAAATCCAATAGGGTTCCCCTGCGCAGGTTCAAATCCTGCTCACAGCGAGGCCTGTGTTTTAGCCAGTCTCTCACCCGGGCAATACCTCTGTATAACCTGCTGAGACACTCTCAATTCTCTCCCCACCCCAAGTAAATTCTGCTTCTTTCATCGAGATCCCTGGGACACCCCCTCACACTGTGTTGTTGAGGGGTTGGGCAAACTCTCAGCACCTGAAGCCTCTGCCACTCACCTAGTGCCCCACAGATCAGCCATAGCCCTGGTTCTGCTCCTCTCTCTAGCATGTGAAAGGAGCTGAGTCAGCGACTCCATGGGAGCTACGGGGCTGCAGAACCAACAGAGAGAAAAAAAGGTGCTCAGTGCCCACTGGCAGCCAGCTCCCCCCCACCCACTACAGGCCTTGCTGACAAGCTCCTCACACTTGCCAGTGATCAGCTGTTCAGTGGGGTGCAGGAGGTGCTGGGGGGGAGGGGGAGGAGCAGGGAGAGTGGGAGAGGGAAAGGAATGGGGCAGGAAGGTGCAGGGCGGGAAGAGGTGGGAGAGGGGTGGGGGCTTGGGGGAAGGGGGGGAGTGGGGGGCAGGGCCTGGGGAGGAAAGGGGGGGATTTGTCCCATACCCTGGATCCCTCTAGGGCCAGCCCTGAAGGGAAGCACCGACTATCACAGTGACAATAAAACTGACCAGCCTTGCGGGGGAGGCTGAGGGAGATCCGCACTCACCAGGTCTCTTCTCTCCCCCACGGTGAGTCAGACACTGCTCTCTCCTGGCTCTCACTCTAGCAGCTGGACGCCAAGGAGCCATTTCCCCACAGGAAGTGCATCGAGTGCCCCTGTGGTGCTGGGGGGGCTGGTGCTGCTGCTGCCTGTGGGGCTGGCAGGGGGGCTGATGTCTGCACAGACTCTCAGCTGCCAGGCCGGAGGGGGCACTTGGGACCTTACCAGACTGGCGCAGTGAAGACGGGGGGTTGACAGAGCAATACAGACGCTCTCCAGAGCACGGAGCAGCAGCCGCCCATGCAGCCAGGCAATGAGCATTTCCCACAGCCTGGAGCCAAGGGGGAGGCGGCAGCTGCTGTTCCAGCTCCTCGGGGACACGCCCTGTCAGCCAACAGCCACTTCTTACTCCCCACAGCTAAGGGCGCCGGGTGCCTCCGGTGGGGGTGTGGAGCAGCCGTTCGTTTTCCTGTTCGCACTCCTCTGCGGTGTGAAAATCGGGGAGGGGAGGCAGAAGCCCCACTTCCCTCCCGAAATGACACCCAGTGGGGGAAGCCAGGACAACAGGGTGGGGCGGCAAGTGGTGGCCAGACTCTCACCGCCAGGGTCTAGTCTAGCTCAGGGTCCAGCTCAACTTCCTCCCCACGTCACTGGCCCCCAGTCCCCTTCCACCACCAGGTCAGCCCGGGCACTAGGGCAGGAACGGGGTGAGGCAGCAAGTCAAGCTGAGCAAGGCAGGCAAAAGCGAGTCTTGTCTTCATGGGCCGCTCACAATGACGTCCTTTTTGTGTGCAACTGCTGCAAAAACATCCCGGGCAGAGAAGCAATAGGACAAAATATCCCTACATAGCTGTTGAAGTAGCTCAGTTGGGAGAGCGTTAGACTGAAGATCTAAAGGTCTCTGGTTCAATCCCAGGGTTTGGCAGGTCTTTTCTTCCCTCCTTGTGCAGTGGTGGCTTGTTCTCTGGGAACACAGTTGTGTCTGCACCCAAGATGAGCAGGGCTGCCCTAGAGGACTTAGGGGGTCTGGAACAAAGCAATTTTGGGGGCCCCTTCCATTAAAAAAAAGGTGCAATACTGTATTCTCCTGGGGCCTGGGGCAAATTGCCCCACTTGCCTCCCCTCTGGGTGGCACTGAAGGTGAGTCTCTGATCTTGGGCTCTGCAGTAGGAAAACATAGAATGGGCTTCTGCCCCTAGTTGGCCCACCTGACCTTTAACAAGGAGAGATGGGAGCTGCCTTTCCCAATATGGCAGGAAGAGAGTGAGGCAGGGGGACCCTCAGGAATGGTGCCACAGGGGGTGCTGGGCAGTGACAGGCAGGGATTGGGGATGGAAGCTCCTCTGTGCAGCTGAGTGAGGGCAGTACCAGGGAAGGGGCGTCTGTGAAAGTGGGAAGGTGGAAGGGATTTGGGGGCCCAGGAGGTGGCACTTGATGTTCATTGCCTTGGAGCAGCTGGACTTGGCCATGGTGGGTGTTCAGGAAATGCACATTAACAACTCTAGGGTAGCTTGATGGGCAGAGGGTGATTGGAGGAAGGGCCTCCTGGCCAGGGAAGAATGATGGGGCTGGAGTCTTGTTCTTCACGTTGGCGGTGTGAGTACAGAAGGGGCTGGAGCTCCAACCAGGGAGGGCATTACTGGTGGGCTTTGTGCTCTGTGGCACTGGTTACTGCTATATTAGTGTGTATGGTCCCCAGTTAAGGCATGAGAGGGAAGATCAAAGGCTCCCTTCCTCTGGACTGCATGATGTTTGGTGTTGGGGGGGATTTTAATTGTGTCAGCCGGCCTGAGGCCCGCTGGTCCCGTTTTCCCAACCTTCAGAAGAAACATTTTTACAATGAGCACTACCTGGCGCAGGTCTGTAGTGAGGTAAGCTTAGAGGAGCTCACTCCAGCCACAGAGGGGGTTCACCTTTCTGCGGGGACAGACCAGGACTCGCAGTGACCGGATTTATGCTTAGCTTTTGTGTCTTTAGCATGTTGCTTCTCTGATTCTTTCTTGGCCTGACTTGTTACACTTTGACACTTAACAGGCCAGAGTTTGTGCACCTTCCTATTATCCTCACTAGGATCTGATTTCCAAATTTTGAGGAATGACTTTTTGCCTCTAACAGCCTCCATTACTCTGCCATGAACCTAGAGTGGCGTTCTGCTGGTCCTCCTATTGTCGTTTCTGATTTAGGGCAAACGTTTCATCTGAGCCTCTAATTGCGGCGGTTTTAAACAGTCTGCATGCTGCTTGCAGGCACCTAACACTTGTGACAGCAGCTCCTTTTAATTCCGATCCAACCATCTATACTTATGCCAATAGGTTGACTTTAGGTCTTTAACTTTGAGCGGTAGCTGAGAAGATGGTAAATCGGGCAGAAACCCATTCGACAAACCTCTTTATTTCCTTGTTATTTCCTGACTTCTTCATTCATCGCCTTTTCCTTATTTCCTGGCTGAGGCGGCGGCCTGCCAGAGAGCTCCCTGGCACCTCTGGCTGCCTGGACTGAAGGCAAGAGGCAGGCCTGGGTGTGGTGAGGGCCTCCTGTCCCGTAATGAGGCCGCACTGCTTCCTGGTCCCTTTTTCCCACCCACACCGGCAGGCGGCTGCTGTGGGAGAACACGAGGGAGGCTCTCGGGATGCTAGGCAGCGCTGTGTGGCTGTCAGGGGAAAGAGCCTTCTTCTCTAAAGATGGCTGGCAGAAAGGTGGTGCTCAGCTCTGTAAGTGACCTGCCCAGTAGCCTCGCTGCCAGGGGATGCAGACATTTCTGTAAGGTGCAGAAAGAGGGTATTTGGCTTCCAAGTTAATATGAGAAATATGCATTTAGGAGATGGAATTTCCCTTCTTTCACAGGGCCCCAGTGGCCTAATGGACAAGGCAATGGCTTTCTAAGTCAGAGATTGTGGGTTCAAGTCCCATGTGGGGTGAAAAACTCCCTCTACATTGCAAGGAAACCTTGGCCTTATTTTCACCAAGGAAGCTGGGAGATGTTTGAACACAAAATACTGCATCTTGGGAAAAATCCCCCAGAAATGGCATCTTGACAAATGCTTTCTAAACCCATCAGTAGCAAACAGTTAATACTAGTGTTTGTCTGAGACTAGGAAGGGGAGTGTTTACTCTGACACCTCAGTGAGTGAAACAGACGGAAAGAGCAAGGCTGTTCTGAAAGAGAATGGATCTGTCTGGAGACAAAGCAGCCCCTGAGAATGAGCAATGGTGTGAAAAGAAGGGGTTCAAATGGGTGTTAGATGTAAGTTAGTGTTAGAGGGTTTATCCCTTCACCCTCCAATTACTGGGTCTGTCTTGCGTACACACAGAGCAGCAATACCCAGAGTCTGAAGATGCAAACAATTAGATGTTTATTGGGTTGAATTTCCAGCAAGCAACGATTCCAGTTTCCTTCCTCAGTGTCCCCATCCCAGCCCTGACGCCACAGAGCCTTGCCTGTGTCCCTGTTCCCATTCTCCCCCTTAGCAAAGCATAGGACATATGGTGACACATTTCCTGATAGGGCCAGGCATCAAGGTGGAAGGTGTTGATATTCCATTTGTCCCACTGCCCTGTGCGTAGTGCAGTGCCCTGCACCTTCTCTCGTACAGGCCTGCCACACCTGTTCCAATTAGTGTTCCAGACTTCCCACTATAGTGGGCCTGGGAAGGTTGGGTCCAGGTTGTCTAGTACGGGGGGGGGGGCTTACTCCATTACTTCTAGGTTATTTTCATAGGCAACGTATCACAAGTATACTTAGCAATACACCAGCCGCTGTAACAATCCACAGCAACACCGAGAGACCTGAGCACTAGCCGCATGGTCCAACATCCCGGCCACCACCGAAACACCTCCTCTCCTCCTTCGACGGGGTCAAGCCCTTAACATGCCCAGTTGCTGGCAGTTGCAATACGCTGCCGCTGCAGGTTTTCGTGCTTTTGTCCATAGCATAAGTCCATTGAATGTCCACAGAGAAATGGGTTATTGTCCAAACCAACTTAACCACATGGTGTGGAATCAGGCTGTATGTGCTGGTTCGATTATTCACAGCAGTAAGATTCACAGATCTATCTGTGCGCCAAAGCCCAGAAAGCAGTGTGTAGTGTGGAATTTGGTTAGGGGCTGGTGTAATTGTGCCCCCAGTAATATGTACATTTCCAGCAAAACACCTCATACACAGTACACCCAATTGTCCACCCCTTGCCATGGGCCATTGGGTGTGCTCCTCCACGGCCATCAGGGAGGGGCACATTCAAACATCTTCTCTGGATTTACACCATTTTACACACCCCTCCATTGATTCCCAGCAAGCAAATCCCCTTCTCATTATTCCCATAGGGCTTGTGGGGCCCACCTCAGCTGCCGATTCACTTCCAGATACCACGGTAGCTATTACACAGGTGCTGGCCTCCTAGTCGAGCATTTTGAATGTCCACACACATCTTCCCCCAGGTCAGCCTTTTGAAGCCATCCCCACTCATGTCATGAGGTTTTCTGTTCATTGAAACACAACAATGCTAACAACAAGACAAACACCACAGACAAACAACACAAAACATAGATTCATGGTATTCTGGGTTAGTCTTTTGCTGGCACCAGCTTGCTTGTAGAGTGTCTGAAAAACAAAAGAAACAATTTCCACACACACCCCCAGTGGGGACAGATTAGTGCTTAATAATAATAATACCACTTCCTTTTACAAATTTCCTTGCTAATTGCAGGAAAAACAGAAGAATTACCTCCAGGCTGTCCTTATTTTGTTCTATAGTTAGATAGTGAATTACCCCACTCACTGGTCATTTATGAAATTCATGAGGTGGTGTGCCTCAGTTTCCCCTCTTGTACAACAGACCCAGTTTGCAATAGTTTCTCTGCTGCACCAAGCTTTAAGTTTATCCTCAGGTAATAGCTGAGAGACAGCTTTAGATTTAGCTTTAGCCTGTACATACACACACACACTCCTTAGGGTTAACCTGTCCCCCTTATTTTCAGGCTTGACTTGTTTTTTTCACCTCCCTTTCCTGGAGGGCCACAATCTGAGTCTTCCAGTAGCTTGTTTGCTGACCAGATGTATTTATTATTTGCAGCTCCTTTGTGCAGCCACTGATGGGCAGTTCTCTCCTTCCCCCATCAGCTAGGTCATTTGCATTCACCCCGGCTTTCGGGCTTGCTTTTGGATCCAAAGCCATCAGCAGCTCAGAGACTGTCTTAAAAGGGACACAAACAACTTCCACCGGAGTTCTGATTAATTTCCACTTTCATCTTCTGCTTCAAAACATACAGATCTGAAAAAGAAACCACAACCTATTGTGGCTCCCTTTGGAGCCCTAATAGGGTTTGAATTAAGTACCATGTTTTGTTTGCATTTCTTTTACCCCTTCTCCAATATACACTGCACACGTCCTGGGAAAATGCACATTCCTTCCATAGTTTAACCTTCATAACATTATGTTACAAAACATAAGTCTCACTTTAGGTTTTTAAAACCTGACACAATTACACACAACATTTTGTTTTGTCTAACATCCCTTGCACTGCAATAATTTTTTTTTACACAACTGTACCCCGATTACACGTCCATCTTGTACAACCAGAGACAGCCAGGGGCAGGCACGTTAAGTGCCAATAGAAACCCCGGACATTCCTTTAGTGATTTTGCTAACATTACCCAGGAGTCAAATCATTTTGATGAGATTATCTCTCCGCCTGCTGCCTGCAGCCGTCCCCTATAGACCATTTCTGTGGACAAAGGGCCCATTTCCCCTCAGAATGGCTGTGAAGGCTTCTCAGGACAAAACTTTACCTGACCCTCTTGTATAATTTAATTACTAAGCTTCCATCCAACAGGAGTGCACAGAGCTGCACATACAGTTACATTTATATAACTGGGTTTTATTATTAAACCAAAAACTGCCTTCTTGTAACACCACAACTGTTGGCTTTTGCTATTTCCACAACTCCCAAATGTTTACTTTCCTCCAAACTCTGTATTATTAATTTTTGCAAAGCCCTCGGCGGCTGCACTGCAGTGCTGGGGTGACTCTGCAGGGGGAGAAGCTGCTGTGGAGCAATGTAGAGCAGGTGCAGGAAGGAGCCAGGGTCACTATTCACATTCTGAACTGCACAATTTTCCAAATTTGGGAATGTCCAAGAACAATTCTAAGGGGAAGGTGAATGCAGAGCAGTGACACTGGAGATGCCCAGACCTCCAATGGGGGCAGTGTGGAAATTAATAATGGGAAGAGCATTTGCAAAATTAGTCGTCACTGACAAGATTTGTCTCTGTTCTCATTTCACATTGTGGTGTTGTTTAGCAGAATCAAGACATAGTTTTACTGTATTAATTAAACACGTAATTTTATTTAACCAAGCCAAAAACTTAGTGTCACTTATTTTTTCTCTGTCCTAGCAAGAACTAAATGAATGTTGAGACTTTCTGGAAAGTGCAGCGAGATTAAATGTGGGGAATTCAGTCCCTGTGTTTGTGAGCTGATGTTTTCCTCTCACAGGTCAGTGCCTGCATTGAAATACCAAGAGGGATCTAAGGGCTGGTGTACGCTGGGCACAGGGGTGTTTGCAGAAGGGGCGGGGCCTCAGGTGGAAGGGGCGGGGCAGGGTGTTAGTCTCCCCCAGCTGGCGGTTCTCACCCTGCCCATGGTGTTGCAATGACAGAGGCTGCCCAGGCTGCACTTGTAGTGAGGTTCCCCCACTACATGGCCACACAGAGGCTGCAGGAGACAGGCAGGTGGCAGCAGGGGAAGTGGCGACACAGGAGCTCTCAGCAGCAGGGTGAAGGACAATGCCATGGAGCGGCAGCGACGCAGAGTGAACAGGGCAAACCGAGAGCCAGTTGAGGGAGTGTCGGCAGCAGAAGCGGAGGTGTCTTTTGATGCCTTCCCCTCCCTCCCCCACCCCTGGGGCTTTGCTACCCAAGAGGAGTGGGGGTTGGGGGAAGGAGAGCGGAGGGGTCTCTTAAAGGAACATTGGATTGGACTGTCACACCACAAGGTGAGAAACTGAGGCACAGCACTGCCCAGCGTACTCTGGGGTGGGGGGTTGCTGATGAGCGTAGATTTGAATGTGGTTGTGGGGTTTTCCCAAACTCAGGCTTGATTCTCTTTCTCTTTTAATAGAAGTTCTCATTGGCTCTCCACCCACGCAGAGCTGGGGAGTGGGGGCGTGTTGCCTTTTCCCCAGGCTGAAAGGTGACACCTGCCTGGCGAGTGAGGGTCGGTTTGGGTGACCCCCACTCAGGGCAGGCTAAGGACAGGTCTCTGCCCTTTACTCAGCCCAGGAGGAGTTTTTTGCACTAACATCCCAAGTGTGCAAGTCCATCCCCGCAGAGCTGCCCCATAGGGTGACCTTAAAGAAACTGGAAAATGGGACAGGGTGTGGGGGGTAATAGGCTCCTATATAAGAAAAAGTCCAGCCAAACCTTTAAAAACGGGACATCTGGTCACCCTGGAGCAGCCCCGCACTCCTGCTCCCCGGTTGGTGCGTTTGTAACCCGGGGGCTGAAGCCGACGTGAGAAAGGGAAGTGAGTGAGCTCGGAGCTCTCCGGCGCCACCTGCTGGGAGCAGAGGGCAATGACTGAGTGACGTCCTGGCTAATTTAAATATCACCTTGTTCTCTGCCGGGTGGCTCCACTGGAGAGCTGGGGCGTGGCCTGAGTGTGGCAGCACCTTATTTGCAAATATTAAAAGCAGCAGTTTGGGGCCATTGGGGTAAAATATGAGTAAGTTTTGGGGTTGGGCCCCACATGTTTAGTGCAGGCTGTGGGGAGCCGGGCTGAGCAGAGCCTGCCCCGACAGGGTGTGTGGTCACCCTGAGCTGGGAGCGTGTTGCCAGATATGGGGAAAGGGCTGGGTTAGGGGTAAGGGTGGCTGTGGAAAACCGGAAAAGATTCCCCTATTTTTGGTGTCTGGGTGGAGTTCTCATTGTGTAAATAGAAAACAGCAGTGGGGGGACAAAGGGATTTGAGACTTGTGTTTTGCGGGTTGCTGGGGGGCCTGACGTGAGCCATCTGGGGCAGGCTGCTGCTGGGTGGGGTAGGATGGGGGGGCTGTCTGTGTGCTTGAGAAGAAGGGCGGTTCCTGGTTTGCTGGTGCTGGCCTGTCTAGTGTTTTCTGACAGCTGAACTCCCATTGGCCTTCAGGCAGGGCGGGTCTCTGAAACCTGGTCTCCCATTGGGCCCTCCCCAATTGATGTTTCTGACAGGCTCAGCTCCCATTGGTGACGTTGTCTGACAGCGATGCAGGGCGGAGCCGCCAGGGCCTTGTGCGCTCAGAGCTCAGCGCCCGCCCACGAGAAGCGGCGCGAGGCCGCGCGGGGCCGGGTCCCGCTGCCTGGCGAAGGAACAGAGACCGCAGCAGCGGCGCCAGCGAGAGAGCCTTCAGCCAGTCCTTAGTTTCTGCTTGGTAAAGGCAAGTCAGTGGGGTCCATCCGTCAGAAAAAGAGTCCCAGGACTTCTTGCTGGGCGCCAGGGTCCAAAAGCGGCGCATTCCCTCCTGGAAAGGGCTGTGTTTCGAATGTCCGTCCAGTGCACGTTGAAGGGAAGGATCTGCATGCCAGGGAAGCTGCATCCCTCCAGAGGTGCTTGAGAAGCCAAAGGGGCCGTGGGTGAGTTTGTGATGAGGTGAGTGTGAAGTGTGGAAGGGGGAGGGTGTCAAGAGGAGGTTTTGAGAGGAAAAAAGGTGCTGCTGAGCTGGTAGGGGAGGGCAAGGTCCCAGGCAGGTGTTGTGTGAGGAGCTGTGTAGGCCCGAAAAGGCGTCCTGCCGGGCAAGGGCAGGTGAGGAGGGCCAGAGCTTATCCCAGGGCTGTTGCTGCGGCCAAAGCCTTTGGGAAGCAGAAGAGGGCCAGGGGTGCTGTTGCCTGCTGGGGCCCATGCGACGGTGTAGGTGTACGCTGACCATAGCTGGTCTGTGGGAGCTGGGGCCCCTCCCTGTGCCCCTTTCCTCATTAGTATAGTGGTGAGTATCCCCGCCTGTCACGCAGGAGACCGGGGTTCGATTCCCCGATGGGGAGGGTGATTCCCTTTTCAAGGGGGGAACAAAGAAATCCCTGGCCTGCCCACCACATGCCTTCCATTCTCCTTCTACTGCCACTTCCCTTCGCACCCGGAACTGATGACTTTCACCTCCAGAGAGACAATTACCTCGCAAGGACACGCTGGCCCTAGCCAAAGCCTCTCCCTGGCCTTCCGCCCCCGGGCCCAGCTTCGGGGCCTGCACGTGGGGGCACGTTTCAGAGCGGCAAAGGGAAATAGGCTGGCCAGGGGCATGAGGACAATGGCCCAGACAAACCGGGAGGGACTTGGTCCAGGGGTGGAGGAAGACAGAAAAAGGGACAGGCATGGGATTGGCTTCCTCTATTTTTTCCTTTGCTCAGCATTTTACCTGTGACTGTAATGGGCAGACTTGAGAAATACCCGTGGCCGCCGGCGACGTAGGTGGCCGCCCCGAGAGCGCAGACCTGAGCATTTTGTGCTAGGTTGCTGCCTACTCGCCCAGCGCCTGGCCGTGATCGTATAGTGGTTAGTACTCTGCGCCGTGGCCGCAGCAACCTCGGTTCAAATCCGGGTCACGGCATTAATTTTTGGTGGGGAGGAGCTATCCTGCAGCACGCCTCGTGGCTCAGTCTGATGGCGTCTGTTTGCAAAGAGAGCCATCAGCCGGTCCTTAGTTTCTGCTTGGTAAAGGCAAGTCAGTGGGGTCCATCGGTCAGAAAAAGAGTCCCAGGCCTTCTTCCTGGGCGCCAGGGTCCAAAAGCAGCGCATTCCCTCCTGGAAAGGGCTGTGTTTCGAATGTCCGTCCAGTGCGCGTTGAAGGGAAGGATCTGCGTGCCAGGGAAGCTGCGTCCCTCCAGAGGCGCTTGAGAAGCCAAAGGGGCCGTGGGTGAGTTTGTGATGAGGTGAGTGTGAAGTGTGGAAGGGGGAGGGTGTCAAGAGGAGGTTTTGAGAGGGAAAAGGTGCTGCTGAGCTGGTAGGGGAGGGCAAGGTCCCAGGCGGGTGTTGTGTGAGGAGCTGTGTAGCCCCGAAAAGGTGTCCTGCTGGGCAAGGGCAGGTGAGGAGGGCCAGGGCTGTTGCTGCGTCCCAAGCCTTTGGGAAGCAGAAGAGGGCCAGGGGTGTTGTTGCCTGCTGGGGCCCATGCGACGGTGAAGGTGTAAGCTGACCATAGCTGGTCTGTGGGAGCTGGGGCCACTCACCGTGCCCCTTTCCTCGTTAGTATAGTGGTGAGTATCCCCGCCTGTCACGTGGGAGACCAGGGTTCGATTCCATGACGGGGAGGGTGACCCCTTTTGAAGGGGGGACAAAGAAATCCCTGGCCTGCCCGCCACATGCCTTGCGTTCTCCTTCTACGGCCACTTCCCTTCGCACCCCGAACTGATGACTTTCACCTCCAGAGAGACAATTACCTCGCAAGGACATGCTCGCCCTAGCCAAAGCCTCTCCCTGGCCTTCCGCCCCCGGGCCCAGTTTCAGGGCCTGCACGTGGGGGCACGTTTCAGAGCGGCAAAGGGAAATAGGCTGGCCAGGGGCATGAGCAGTGATTTTCCAACACCCCCCTGCAGTTTTGTGAACTAGTTACATGCCAAACCTGGTGGCTGAACTTCGCGACTTTGTCCTCACCCACAACTATTTCACATTTGAGGACAATATATATCTTCAAGTCAGCGGCACTGCTATGGGTACCCACATGGCCCCACAGTATGCCAACATTTTTATGGCTGACTTAAAATAACGCTTCCTTAGCTCTCATCTCCTAATGCCCCTACTGTACTTGCACTACACTGAAGACATCTTCATCATCTGGACTCATGGAAAAGAAGCCCTTGAGGAATTCCACCATAATTTTAACAATTTCCATCCCTCCATCTACCTCGGCCTACATCAATTCACTCAAGTGGTTCAGTTCCTTGACAGTACTGTGCTGATAAGAGATGGTCACATAAACACAACCCTGTACCGGAAACCCACTGTGGTGGAGTAGGGACTCTCTATGTGGGGGATGGGAGAGCAGGGAGGATGGGAGAGCAGGGAGGATTTTAGGTGAGACGCAGGTCTGCAGACTGTAACATGAGCTAGGCCTGGGGGAGGGGAGGTGACACCTCGGCCTAGGAGCTGGACAAAAGAAAAGTAGCTGAGTGGAGAGGGTGGGGTCAGTCTTCGGTTTTGGGACCAGGGTGGTGGGTTTGCAGGGGAACCTGTGCTGGAATCCAGACACCCTGAACCCCCAAAGAAGCCAGCTCTGAACACGAGCTCTGCTGTATCTGGTGTTCCTGTTGTCCAATAAACCTTCTGTTTTACTGGCTGGCTGAGAGTCACTGTGGGTCCCAGGAAGAGGGGTGCAGGGCCGGACTCCCCCAGACTCCGTGACAACTGGTTGCAGTGGTGGGATCGACTGCACCCCGTGGACAGCGCTTCCTGCAGTAAGTGACTGGGGCGCAGTAAAACGAAGGGGCGATTAACCCCCGGGAGAGTGTGACCAGAGAGAAGGACTTTGCAGTAACAGGGTCCCCCGGGCGATCACAGCAAGCGATCCCAGGGGCGGAGGAGTCTGCAGCTCGACCCTGGCAGAGAGGGGGTGACCTCAAGGACTGGCACACTAGGGGTCCCCCTGGAACCCGTGGGGAGCGGCGAGCACCCCGGCCTGCGAGCGGCCAGCAGGAAGATGTATGCCCAGCAGCGCAAGTGCGACCTGGTGGGGCTGTGCCAGCGGAGAGGGCTGCACTGTGGGAAGCTCACCAAGGCCCAGCTGATTGCCCAGCTGGAGGACGCAGATCGTGTGAATGAACCAATCCCTGTCTCTGAGGGAAGCAGCCAGGCAGATGCAGCGCAGGCACCAGTGTGTGTCCCCGCTGGGAGTGGTCAGCCGGCCGCTGAGGGCTTCCCGAGACCTCCCACCCCTAGGCCTAGGGGGAGGAGGAGGAGGAGCCCAGCTACTGAGGGCACCGTGACCCCCCTGGCCAGCAGGGGGTCGGCCCGGCGAAGCTCACCCCCCAGCAGGGGATCGTCCCGGCGATGCTCGGCCTCCGTGGAGCGCATGCGGCTGGACTTGGAGAGAGAGATAAAACTGAGAGAGCTGGAGGAGCGTAAGGAACAGAGGGAACATGAGGAGAGACAAAGCCAGCGTGAGCTGGAGGAGAAGGAGAACCAGTGTAAACACGAAGAGAGGGAGGAGGAGAAGCAACGTGAACACGAGGAGAGGGAGAAGGAGAAGCAACGTAAACATGAGCTGGAATTGGCCCAGCTGAACAACAGTAAGGCCCCAGCTACGGTGAGTGAGGGGGGACCCAAGCCTACAAAGAGCTTTGATAAGAGCTTCCTGGCCCGGCGTAAGGAGCGGGAGGACATAGACACCTTCCTGACGGCCTTTGAGAATGCCTGCGAGCTGCACCAGGTGGACCCTGCAGACAGGATCCAGTTTCTCACCCCCTTACTGGACTCCACCGCCATGGAGGTGTACAGCCGAATGAAAGGGGCGGAGGCAGGGGACTACAACCTGTTCAAAGAGGCCCTGCTCCGCGAGTTTGGGCTGACCCCGGAGATGTACCGGAAGAGGTTCCGGAGTCAACATAAGACCCGGGAGGTCACATACCTACAACTGGTCAACCGGGCGCAGGGATACTCCCGCAAGTGGACAGCTGGGGCCCAAACTAGAGAGGACCTGCTTGACTTATTTGTACTGGAGCACCTGTATGCGCAGTGCCCCTCTGACCTGCGGCTGTGGTTGATGGACCAGAAGCCGGAGAACCCGCAGCACGCAGGCCGGCTGGCTGACCAATACATGGACAGTCGGACAGGGGATGGCAGAGAGGAGTTTCGAAGGAGCAGGCCTGCCTCAACACAGAGAGAAAGTCACCATGGGACCTCCCAGCGGGGGCCTATGGAGAACCCCCACCAAAGGGGAACATCCAGCGTCAGGTCCATCCGACCCACTCGAGGGGACCCACGAGACATGGGCTGCTTTCTCTGCGGCCAACAAGGCCACATACGGGCCCAGTGCCCCAAGCTCAGGGACAGATCGAGCAGACCTAACCCGCAGAGGGTTGACTGGGTAGAGACCCAATCAGATGAGGGGCAACATTCCCAGGAAAGGGGGGCTGGCCGCGTACCACCTGCGAAGGAGGGAGGAGGGCCCCAGGTCTGCTCCTCTGGGGGGCTGGATGCTCCAGACTCCGGGTTTTTGGTTTACAGGGTGGGCATGGGGCTGCCCCTCCGGAAAGAGTGCCATGTTCCCCTGGAGGTGGATGGGAGGAAGGTCACTGGGTACTGGGACACGGGCGCAGAGGTGACGCTGGCCCGGCCCGAGGTGGTGACCCCAGATCGGATGGTGCCCGACACCTACCTGACCGTGAGGGGTGTGAGCGGGACCCCATTGAAGGTGCCCATGGTGAGGGTGCACCTGAAGTGGGGGGCCAAGGAGGGCCCCAAGGACGTGGGGGTACACCCACATTTGCCCACGGAAGTGTTAATGGGGGGGCCTCGAGGACTGGCCAAGCAACGCCCGGGGTGCCCTGGTCGTGACCCGTAGTCAGAGTTGGCGCAGGGCTCTGCACCCTGACACCGGGGAAGGTACTCTGCCCGAGGCGCAAGACCCTGACCTGGTGGGGAAGGAACGCTCAGGGACACGACCCAGAGAGGCTGCTACCTCAGTCCCAGCTGGTGAGAGAGAGCAGGTCCCCATCCCTGTCCCAGCTGCCGAGTTCCAGGCCGAGTTGCAGAAGGATCCCTCCTTGCGGAAGCTCAGGGACCGGGCTAACCTCAGTGCGGTACAGACCATGAGGAGAGGTTGCAAGGAGAGGTTCCTGTGGGAGAAGGGATTCCTGTACCGAGAATGGGCTCCCCCCGGGGAAGTAGAGTCATGGGGGATCAGGAGGCAGCTGGTGGTTCCCCAGAAGTTTCGCCACAAGCTCCTGTACCTGGCCCATGACATTCCCCTCGCAGGGCACCAGGGAATCCGGCGCACCAGGCAGAGGCTGCTACAGAACTTTTACTGGCCTGGGGTCTTTACCCATGTTCGACAGTATTGCCAATCCTGTGACCCCTGCCAGCGGGTGGGGAAGGCCCAGGACAAGGGGAAAGCAGCTTTGAGGCCTTTGCCCATCACAGAAGAACCTTTCCAGAAGGTGGCCATGGACATAGTGGGACCTCTCAGCAAGGCGACCCGGTCAGGGAAGAAATACATCCTGGTGGTGGTAGATTTCGCCACTCGCTACCCTGAGGCGGTGGCCTTGTCCTCTATCGAAGCAGACACCGTGGCAGATGCGCTGCTGACCATTTTCAGCTGGGTGGGGTTCCCCAAGGAAGTCTTAACGGACCAGGGGTCCAACTTCATGTTGACCCTGCTCCAGTCCCTGTGGGAGAAATGTGGGGTCCGGCACAACTGGGCCTCAGCGTATCACCCCCAGACCAACGGGCTGGTGGAAAGGTTCAACGGGACGCTAAAGATGATGCTAAAAACATTTAGGAACCAGCACCCACAGGACTGGGACAAGTTCTTACCTCACCTGCTGTTCGCATACAGGGAGGTACCCCAGGAATCTAGCGGGTTCTCGCCTTTTGAACTGTTATATGGTAGGCGGGTAAGGGGGCCCCTGGACCTGATGAGAGACGAATGGGAGGGGAAGGCTGCCCGATGGCAAGTCAGTGGTGGAGTATGTCCTGACTTTCCGGGAAAGACTTGCCGAGCTCATGGGCCTGGCCAGGGAGAATCTGGCCCGAGCCCAGAGGAAGCAGAAGGTCTGGTACGACCGCACGGCGCAGGCCCGCGCCTTCGCCACTGGGGGTCAAGTGATGGTTCTCATCCCCATGAGAAAGAACAAACTCCAGGCTGCCTGGGAAGGGCCCTTCAAGGTTATCAAGCAACTAAATGAGGTAAACTATGTGGTGGAGCTGTCGAACCGGGCTCATCACCGCCAGGTGTATCATGATGAAGCCATACTATGACAGGGGGAATGTGGTGTTGGCCGTGTGTGGACATTGGGAGGAGCCGGGAGATGACCCTTTAGTGGATCTATTCCCGGGGACAAAGGCTGGCTCCCCCCTGGAGGCGATTCCCCTCTATGATCAGCTGACCCTGGCCCAGCAGGCTGAGATCAGAGGGGTGCTGCATCTGTACCGACAGCTGTTTTCCAACCAGCCCGGGCGCACTAATTTGACTGTCCACCGGGTGGAGAAAGGGTCACCCCCCCCATACGATGCTCCCCTTTTCGGGTCACAGGAAAAACTGCCCAGGACCTAGAAAGAGAGGTCAGGGACATGCTGGCTTTGGGGGTGATCCAGCCATCTTCCAGCCCTTGGGCCTCGCCGCTGGTCCTGGTCCCCAAAAGGGATAGGTCGATCCGGTTCTGTGTGGACTATCGAAAGCTCAATGCCATCACTGTATCTGATGCCAACCCCATGCCCAGGCCTGACGAGCTCCTAGACAAGCTGGGAGGCGCTCGGTATCTCACCACCATGGATCTTACAAAGGGCTACTGGCAAGTGCCGCTGGACGCAGATGCCAGGCTGAAATTGGCCTTTATCACCTCTCTGGGGCTCTATGAGTTTCTGACCCTGCCCTTCGGCCTCAAGGGAGCACCCGCCACCTTCCAGAGTCTGGTGGATCAGCAACTGAGGGGGATGGAGAGTTTTGCCGTGGCATATATTGACGACATCTGCATCTTCAGCCAGACCTGGGAGGACCACGTGTCCCAGGTTAAACAAGTGCTGAACCAACTCCGAGAGGCTGGGCTAACCGCAAAGGCTGAGAAGTGCAAGGTGGGGATGGCTGAAGTATCTTACCTGGGCCATCGGGTGGGGAGCGGCTGCCTAAAGCCGGAACCAGCCAAGGTGGAGGTGATCAGAGACTAGCCCGTGCCCCAGACCAAAAAGCAGGCCCAGGCCTTTATTGGGATGACGGGGTACTATCGAAGTTTCGTGCCCCACTTTAGCGCCATAGCCGCCCCCATCACTGAGCTGTGCAAGAAGGGGAAGCCAGACAAGGTGGTCTGGACCGAGGAGTGCCAGCAGGCTCTCCAGGCGCTGAAGGAGGCTCTGCTCAGTGGCCCAGTTCTGGCAAATTCAGACTTTGACAAGCCCTTTATGGTGTTCACTGACGCCTCAGACACGGGGCTGGGGGTGGTGTTGATGTAGGAGGATGAAAAGGGGGAGAGACACCCCATCGTGTACCTGATCAAGAAGTTGCTACCCCGGGAGCAGAACTACGCAGCCATCGAGAAGGAATGCCTGGCCATGGTGTGGGGCCCTTAAGAAACTGGAGCCATATCTCTTTGGGCACCACTTCACCGTGTACACCGACCACTCTCCCCTGACCTGGCTGCACCAGCTGAAAGGAGCCAACGCCAAGCTCCTGAGGTGGAGCCTGATCCTGCAGGACTATGACATGGAGGTGGTCCACGTGAAGGGAAGTGCCAACCTGATAGCAGACGCGCTGTCCCGGAGAGGGGGCCCTGAACTTCCCCGGGTCACTGGGCAGAGTGACCCTGCTCAGTTCAGTCTCGAAAGGGGGAGAGATGTGCTGGAGTAGGGGCTGCCTGTGTGGGGGTTGGGGGAGCCGGGGAGGACATTAGGTGAGGGACAGGTATTCAGCCTGTAACATGAGCTAGGCAGGGGGGAGGGGAGGTCAACATCTCTGCCAGGGGAGCTAGACAAAGGAGAGAGCCGACTGGAGAGGGAGAGTCAGTTTCGATTTGGGGCTGGGGGAGGGGAGTTCAGAGAATCCTAGGCTGGGATCCAAGCACCCTGAACCCCCCAGAAAGGCCAGATTGAGAAGTCCTGGCTCTGCCCACAAGCTCTGCTGTAGCCTGTGTTCCTGTGTCCAATAAACCTTCTGTTTTACTGGCTGGCTGAAAATCACTGTGAGTCCCAGGAAGAGGGGTGCAGAGTTGGACTCCCCCGCACTCCAAGAGGCAGCGGGGATCAATGCCTGCGTCCTCCAGCGGCAAGGCAGCCGCGGGACCTTCTTTTGCCCTTCTTTTAGAAGCCATGGACAGTCAGCCAGCTCAGCTCCTCCAGTGGCCTCCGTCCCTCTCCCCGCTTGGCCTCCCAAAAAGCCAGCCCTTGCGGAGCACAAAGCTTTTCCTCCCCGGCCCTTCTCCCCCTTGCACTGACTGGGAGGCTGGCGACAGCTGGGGGAAGTTAGCTCAAATGGAAGAGCATGGGAGAAGTAGTCAGACCCATACACACATTCTCCAGCCTGCTCTGCTCTGCTTTGCTCTGCTGTGCTGGGCTCTAGTGGGGGACCTGCACCTTTCTTTCTGAGCTCTCACTGGAGCACAATCTCTTTCCTCCTCCCTCCCTGCTAGTCTACGCCAAGCTCATTGGCCGGGAGGGAGAGCCACTCAAATACAGAATTACTCACATCCCAGGGGTCCATGAAGAGAATGAGGAGATGGGCGGGGTGGCACGCGATACCAGCTCAGCTGAGACCGTGAGACCTCACGGGCAGCCTCCTGATCTCAGGCAGCATGGCAGCCGTGGAGCAGAGCAGAGCAAAGCACGCAGACAGCTTGGAGACAGCCAAAGCGGGGAAGGGCTGCGTTGGTCTGGAAGAGGGAGTTGGTGGCTGTCTATCCTGGCGGAGGCAGGGTCGTTTTGCTGTATGCTGGGCCAGAGGCCAGGGAGTCTCCTAGAGTTGCTGAGCTGGGCCTGCTTCTGGCTTTGCTTGGGTTAGAGGAAAGTGGTGCAGATAAGAACGGCCCTCCTGGGTGAGACCGATGGTCCATCTAGGCCACTATCACGTCTTCTGACAGTAACCGATGCCAGGCGCTTCAGAGGCAATGGCCAGAGCAGGCAATCGTCAAGTGATCTATCCCTGTGTTGTCTTCTGAAGCTTGGTGCTTGTTTCAGGGGCTAACTCTCAGCCCAGACACACTCCAGGGAGGGAGCATTGGTGTTTGTGCCGAGGAGCGTGGCTGGGACTCGGACCCCCTTCCCCAGCTCTGGGTAGCACGCCCCCCTCCCCCCCATTTCAGGCTGTGTCCAGCTTAAGGCCACAGAGCCCTTGCCTTTTTTTGCCCGGTGCCTGAGAGTCACGCCAACTGCGGGGAATTAGCTCAAGCGGCAGAGCGCTCGCTTTGCATGCGAGAGGTAGTGGGGGACGCTGCCCGCATTCTCCGAGCCTGTCGACTAAGGGCTCCTGATGAGCCTGGTGGACGGGAGAGCCGGCCATCTGACTTTTGGCCTGGCTGCCCGTAGCGGTCAGGCCGAAAAATCAAAAGCCATCCTCCCCAGGCCCACAGCCTCTCAGGGGCTCCTCTGCACCATCTTGCCTCCACGAGTGCCACACTCTGACCAGCTGAACCAGGCAAGCCACGGGAAGCTTCTCAAGGTCTTTCCCTGGTGTGGGCTTGGATGCGAAAAGCACCTGGCCGTCCATCAGCTGTTGCAAGAAGTGTGCAGAGTAGGAGTAGCGATGGGGCTGTAGCTTTCCACAGCATCTCAATTTGGGCAGCTTTCCATTCCCCTTTTCTGTGTAATGTCCCTCCCATGGGTTTCACTTGCGGAGCTGTACGACTCTGGCAGGGTGGCCATTTAGAAATCTTTTCCTTGCTTTTCTTTTTCACCTGGCCCCAGCGTTAGGACCGTTTGGGTGTTTCAGTGTGTGTGTTTTCCCATTTGGAGGCATTTGGAAGTTTGGAAGGGGAGCCGAAAGAGGCGTCTTTTTCACAAGCAAGTTGGCTTTCTGCACAGGTAGGGCCCTTGGCCGTAAAGCTTAGCTCCGTCAGTGCGTCTGCATGGGGTTCCTCCAGTGCCTCAAGAGCCCGTGCTAAACTCTCGGTGTGGGCGTTTGGCTTGCGCCAGTCAGAGTGCCGTGCCTGCGTCTTCCCAGGGCCGGCTCCCGTGAGGCGCGCATAACTTGGGAGGAAAGGGGTAGAAGAGGAAGCAAGTGAAGCTGACTTTGAGTGGTGGTGCCCCTGGGCGGAGTGGTCCTCCTGCTCCTTCCTGTCGGAGTTGTGGGCTTGAGTGTGGGCTTGGGGGGTCTGGCTGTGGGCGGTGGGAGGATGGTGTCCAGGGAAGTCCCAAAGGTCACCCTGCGCCGGCGGAGTGTTGCGTTGCATGCGGGCCGGATAAAGCTCAACAACCAATATGATTGCAAGCTGAATCGTTTATTATTTACAATGCATCATATTATATAGGCTTCTCCATATTAGCAAACGTCAGACACACCAACATTACATTGCTGCTGATTGGTTCTTTGTCTGATACACACACTTTTCACATGCATGGCCCTTTGCTTACTGGTTTCCCATTTCCCATGCAACTTATCTGATCCCAGTTAGGCCACCTGGCATCTGTCTCCCACGGGCTAGCTCTCAACTTTCTCATAACAACTTTATCTAACTCCTCTATTCTTGTTGTCCTGCTGCTGTAACTTTCCACCAAGGCAGCATAGGGATGATGTAACCCCACATCTCCCCCTCTTTTCTTAAAAAAAAGAAAAACATCCAATAAACCTCTCCAAACTTCATAGCAAAAGGCGTACAAAACAGGGCAAGCAAAATAAAAAAAAAACAAACAACAACTCCCAACGCAATTATTCCCATATGGAGAAGAAAATTAACCCAAGTGGGCCAATCAAAGCCATTAAGCCAGTCCCACAAAGGATTACAATTATGCATAAGCTTATGCATATTATCCTGCAATTGCTAAAGCAACGCATACATAAAATGCAAATAATCAAATAAATTTATACAACACATACCTTCAAAATTCTTACAACCATGTCCTTGCTTTCCAAAACTATAGGTATGCAAATTTTAATAACCATTCTAAAATAAAAGAGTTGGCCAATAACATTTCTCTCTTACTTAAGAAAATGTATTAAACTTTAGCATATCACATTTTTCTTCTGATGTATTCAAACACTTTGTATTTTAAATTAAATAAAACCAGTATCTGCATTTCAATCTTACTCTTCAGCTTAATTTCAAATCAGACCATCTCATAAAAATATTAAACACAACAATTCTGGCTACAAACAAACACCACAAAACAAAACATAAAATACAAAACTGAAATTTTTACTCTATTAGTAAATGCATGGTATATTAAATGCTATACAGCTAACATCAAATTTCTTTAATATCTAAAAAACAAAAACAAATTTACCCCTACTGGGCAATCAATCATTACTTAAAATATACAAATACACTATATAGCTTGCAGGCAAAACAGGGGAATTACCCCATATATTCTTATATATGTTTTATAGGCAGCTCAGGTTTCAGTGGCTTCTACCTTATCAGTTAAATAACTTGCATTAATACAGATGCTTTCTGGCTTGCTTTTTACTTTTAACTCCTGCTTTTAAACACTGAAAGAAAACATTACCACTTACAATGCCCTTAAAGCCTAATACAATTTCAATTACATAGCACTATATACATTCTTCAGCTAATGCAACAAAATTATTCATAACCAAACAATTGCAAACTAATTTCTTTGCCTAAATTTATTGCAAACATTTAAAAACACCAAAAACTTTTCTTTTAGCATTTTACAAAATTCAGCTACTATTCCCTCCAGCAACCACAGAGTTAACCTTTTACTCTGCCTAACATTACTCGCTTGTAGTTAATTACCTTTTCTATCAACTACACCCTCAAGGTTATCAACCAATTTTCCAAGCTTGTTGTCTGTTGCCCGCCGCCTGGGCCCGATCCTTTTTTCCTCTTCAAATTCTCTGTCTATTGCCTGCCTGCCTGGGCCCGATCCTTTTTTCCTCTTGCTAAACCGTTCCTTACATAAACACCAACTATTCCACTATCAATTTAGCTAAGAGGGTGTACTTCTTAACTAGCCCCCACCCTTCTAGTCTCTACTGCAAGCAATTATCTGTACTTTCCCACTGTGGGGGCTACATTTTTATGCATAACTTTAATTACAACATCTGCATTCAACCTATCTATTATAATATTGACTACATCTAATATCAAGCAATCTACAACAGCCAATAATCAGCACATAACACAAAATTAACAAAACCTAATAAGGCTAACAAAAGCACTTTACATAAAAATACTTTGGGTTACATAAATTCAAAGCCATTCTCCCAAATTACCTAAATTTATGCCTAAATAACCCACAACTCCCCCCTTTGAGAATACTCAACAAACCTTTTGGCCGAGTTTTCTCAAACTCTAAAAACAAAAAAACAAGTAGGCTCTAAAAAATTGGGGTTAGTAACGGGGGGGGGGGGGAATATCATTTACAATCCAGTTAGGGAGGGGCAATACATGCTAAAATTTTATCCAAAACACAGGGCGCAGCCTGTAGAATAAATCCCAAAATCCAATTAACATCACATTTCTCAGCAGGAGTCCCAAATTTCTTCCTGCCAGTATACAATTCTTCGTTTCTTCACCAGGGTCAGTTCTCAATGTCCTTTTAGTCAGGAATTTCTGGACTTTGGCAATATCAACAACGTGAGTGTTTTTTCTTCTTTTCCACCACCGTCGTGGTTCAGCTTCTACAGGGGAAATAATCAGGACGTGGGGGCTGCAGCGGACAAGGGAGAGATTAGCCAGCACGTTACCTTGTCCTTTTTTCCTGCTGTTTAAAAGCACAATGGAACTAAAAAATAATAAGGCCAATCATCAGTAGGAAAATTCTCCTGATGTGAAGGGGTCTTTTGCAATAAAATCATGGGTCCAGGCAATCAGTCTCCTGGTTGCAAAAATGGCAGGGCTGCTAGGATCTTTGGGCAGCTCTTCCATACCTGTGAAAGGAGACAGCTAACACAGTCCGTTAGTGCCTGGCAGGATTTTGCAGCTCTCATTAGCTTTTTTGGGCCCAGTCAAGCTCTCTTTAGTCTGGGCTGTTCGCCAAGTCTTAGCTGTTAGCAATGTGTGTCTTTGACTGGGGCTAGAAAAGAATGAGCTTTTCTTCGGGTAAATCATCCTGTTCCTTTTCTTTCCCTGCTTGGCTTCTTTTAAACTGTAAATCCTGTGTCAGAACACCCAGCTGTTGCTGCTCATAACAACTTCGGGCTCCTGCCAAAACAACTTACTTGCTTGTAGGTCCGAGCGACCTCCGGGGCCACGGCACGAGCCTCTGCCTGTGCCGTGCACTCCAACGCCTTCCCGTCCAGGGCTCGCTTCCAGCGGAGCACCTCCTCGTCCTGTGCCCGAAGGCCGGTCAGGAGGAGCCTCCCCAACTCCCCCTCTCTTCTTAATAAGTAAATCAGTGCAGCAGGGGAAATCTTTTCCCCCTGTCGATTCATAATGTGCAAATAAAGCTTCTGTGTTATCTTTTCTTCAGCTGATACAGCGGTACTCACGTTAGCTGCTCTGCCCTTCTCCTCCGCGGCTTATAGCCGCTGCTTTCCTCCGCGACTTATAGCCGCCCCTCTCCTCCGCGGCTTATAGCCGCTCTCCTCAGGGCTCAGGTGCGTCTCTCTTTTCGGACGCCCGGGGGCTTCTCCAGCACTCCCTGCTGCAGCTCCTCTGCTCGCCTCTGGGCTCAGGCTCCTGGCCGTTCGCCTCTGGGCTCAGGCTCCCGACACTATCATCACTCGATACGAGTCACGTCGGATAAGCACTCCCCGCCTCTGGGCTCAGGCTCCTGGCCGTTCGCCTCTGGGCTCAGGGCTTCTCCGCCTGGGTCAGGCCACCGACACTTTCATTCGATACGAATCACGTCGGGGTCACCATTTGTTGCGTTGCATGCGGGCCGTATAAAGCACAACAACCAATATGATTGCAAGTTGAATCGTTTATTATTTACAATGCATCATATTATATAGGCTTCTCCATATTAGCAAACGTCAGACACACCAACATTACATTGCTGCTGATTGGTTCTTTGTCTGATACACACACTTTTCACATGCATGGCCCTTTGCTTACTGGTTTCCCATTTCCCATGCAACTTATCTGATCCCAGTTAGGCCACCTGGCGTCTGTCTCCCACGGGCTAGCTCTCAACTTTCTCATAACAACTTTATCTAACACCTCTATTCTTGTTGTCCTGCTGCTGTAACTTTCCACCAAGGCAGCATAGGGATGATGTAACCCCACAGCGGAGTGTGAAGCCTCTCCCCTAGGTTGGGGTGCCGAGGATTAAGCCTTCCTCTGTGGCTTGGGCTGGGGAGCATGATCCGGCGTCGGGTCCATTTGGGTGGAGCTGGCGGCCGGCAAGAATTTGGGCCATCAGGTCAACCCTCTGTGGAAATGGGGGTGAGCCGGCAGGCCTGCGATTTTGGCTTCGCGGGCGGGCAGCTCAAGCCTGGCCTCCTATGAGCCTGGAAGGCAGCCGGCCGGGCTCACCCGTCTCCTCCCCAGGCCCAAGTTCCTTTCAGGCAGCAGGTGGAGCGAGGAGCCCAGGGAGGTCTCCGGAGCCTATGCCAGTGCCCAGCAGGGCTCTTGCCCGCTCCCTGCCCACCTGGTTTTGGCCTCTGCCACCCCTAGCAGTCAGCCAAAAGACCAGAAGCCACCCTCTCCCTCCTGCACCCCGAGTGGCCAGCATGGGGCTTGAACCCATGACCTTGGCGTTATTAGCACCACGCTCTAACCAGCTGAGCTAGGCGGCCTACAGGGTGCCCTCTCTTGCCTGACCCTTTTGGAAGGAGTCACCGGCTGGCGCGGGGAACGATGTGGCCTCCGTTATCGAATGAATGGATCAACACAGCACTTGCCAAGGTAGGGGAATTAGCTCAAGTGGTAGAGCGCTCGCTTCGCATGCGAGAGGCAGTGGGATCAATGCCCGCATTCTCCAGCGGCAAGGCAGCCGCAGGACCTTCTCTTGCCCTTCTTTTAGAAGCCATGGACAGTCAGCCAGCTCAGCTCCTCCAGTGGCCTCCATCCCTCTCCCCGCTTGGCCTCCCAAAAGGCCAGCCCTTGCGGAGCACAAAGCTCTTCCACCCCGGCCCTTCTCCCCCTTGCGCTGACTGGGAGGCTGGCGACAGCTGGGGGAAGTTAGCTCAAATGGAAGAGCATGGGAGAAGTAGTCAGACCCATACACACATTCTCCAGCCTGCTCTGCTCTGCTTTGCTCTGCTGTGCTGGGCTCTAGTGGGGGACCTGCACCTTTCTTTCTGAGCTCTCACTGGAGCACAATCCCTTTCCTCCTCCCTCCCTGCTAGTCTACGCCAAGCTCATTGGCCGGGAGGGAGAGCCACTCAAATACACAATTACTCACATCCCAGGGGTCCATGAAGAGAATGAGGAGATGGGCGGGGTGGCATGCGATACCAGCTCAGCTGAGACCGTGAGACCTCGCAGCCTCCTGATCTCAGGCAGCATGGCAGCCGTGGAGCAGAGCAGAGCACGCAGACAGCTTGGAGACAGCCAAAGCGGGGAAGGGCTGCGTTGGTCTGGAAGAGGGAGTCGGTGGCTGTCTATCCTGGCGGAGGCAGGGTCGTTTTGCTGTATGCTGGGCCAGAGGCCATGGAGTCTGCTAGAGTTGCTGAGCTGGGCCTGCTTCTGGCTTTGCTTGGGTTAGAGGAAAGTGGTGAAGATAAGAACGGCCCTCCTGGGTGAGACCGATGGTCCATCTAGGCCACTATCACGTCTTCTGACAGTAACCGATGCCAGGCGCTTCAGAGGCAATGGCCAGAGCATGCAATCGTCAAGTGATCTATCCCTGTGTTGTCTTCTGAAGCTTGGTGCTTGTTTCAGGGGCTAACTCTCAGCCCAGACACACTCCAGGGAAGGAGCGTTGGTGTTTGTGCCGAGGAGCGTGGCTGGGACTCGGACCCCCATCCCCAGCTTTGGGTAGCACGCCCCCCTTCCCCCCATTTCAGGCTGTGTTCTGCTTAAGGCCACAGAGCCCTTGCCTTTTTTTGCCCGGTGCCTGAGAGTCAGGCCAGCTGCGGGGAATTAGCTCAAGCGGCAGAGCGCTCGCTTTGCATGCGAGAGGTAGTGGGGGACGCTGCCCGCATTCTCCGAGCCTGTCGACTAAGGGCTCCTGATGAGCGTGGTGGACGGGAGAGCCGGCCATCTGACTTTTGGCCTGGCTGCCCGTAGCGGTCAGGCCGAAAAATCAAAAGCCATCCTCCCCAGGCCCCAGCCACCCAGGGGCTCCTCTGCACCATCTTGCCTCCACGAGTGCCACACTCTGACCAGCTGAACCAGGCAAGCCACGGGAAGCTTCTCAAGGTCTTTCCCTGGTGTGGGCTTGGATGCGAAAAGCACCTGGCCGTTCATCAGCTGTTGCAAGAAGTGTGCAGAGTAGGAGTAGCGATGGGGCTGTAGCTTTCCACAGCATCTCAATTTGGGCAGCTTTCCATTCCCCTTTTCTGTGTAATGTCCCTCCCACGGATTTCACTTGCGGAGCTGTACGACTCTGGCAGGGTGGCCATTTAGAAATCTTTTCCTTGCTTTTCTTTTTCGCCTGGCCCCAGCGTTAGTTCCGTTTGGGTGTTTCAGTGTGTGTGTTTTCCCATTTGGAGGCATTTGGAAGTTTGGAAGGGGAGCCGAAAGAGGCGTCTTTTTCACAAGCAAGTTGGCTTTCTGCACAGGTAGGGCCCTTGGCCGTAAAGCTTAGCTCCGTCAGTGCGTCTGCATGGGGTTCCTCCAGTGCCTCAAGAGCCCGTGCTAAACTCTCGGAGTGGGCGTTTGGCTTGCGCCAGTCAGAGTGCCGTGCCTGCGTCTTCCCAGGGCCGGCTCCCGTGAGGCGCGCATAACTTGGGAGGAAAGGGGTAGAAGAGGAAGCAAGTGAAGCTGACTTTGAGTGGTGGTGCCCCTGGGCGGAGTGGTCCTCCTGCTCCTTCCTGTCGGAGGTGTGGGCTCGAGTGTGGGCTTGGGGGGTCTGGCTGTGGGCGGTGGGAGGATGGTGTCCAGGGAAGTCCCAAAGGTCACCCTGCGCCGGCGGAGTGTGAAGCCTCTCCCCTAGGTTGGGGTGCCGAGGATTAAGCCTTCCTCTGTGGCTTGGGCTGGGGAGCATGATCCGGCGTCGGGTCCATTTGGGTGGAGCTGGCGGCCGGCAAGAATTCGGGCCATCAGGTCAACCCTCTGTGGAAATGGGGGTGAGCCGGCAGGCCTGCGATTTTGGCTTCGCGGGCGGGCAGCTCAAGCCTGGCCTCCTATGAGCCTGGAAGGCAGCCGGCCGGGCTCACCTGTCTCCTCCCCGGGCCCAAGTTCCTTTCAGGCAGCAGCTGGAGCGAGGAGCCCAGGGAGGAGAGCCCAAGGAGGTGTCCGGAGCCTCCTCCTGCCCGGCGCCTGTGCCCACGCCCAGCAGGGCTCTTGCCCGCTCCCGGCCCACCTGGTTTTGGCCTCTGCCACCCCTAGCAGTCAGCCAAAAGACCAGAAGCCACCCTCTCCCTCCTGCACCCCGAGTGGCCAGCATGGGGCTTGAACCCATGACCTTGGCGTTATTAGCACCACGCTGTAACCAGCTGAGCTAGCCGGCCTACGGTATGCCCTCTCTTGCCTGACCCTTTTGGAAGGAGTCACCGGCTGGCGCGGGGAACGATGTGGCCTCCGTTATCGAATGAATGGATCAAGACAGCACTTGCCAACGTAGGGGAATTAGCTCAAGTGGTAGAGCGCTCGCTTCGCATGCGAGAGGCAGCGGGATCAATGCCCGCATTCTCCAGCGGCAAGGCAGCCGTGGGGACCTTCTCTTGCCCTTCTTTTAGAAGCCATGGACAGTCAGCCGGCTCAGCTCCTCCAGTGGCCTCCATCCCTCTCCCTGCTTGGCCTCCCAAAAGGCCAGCCCTTGCGGAGCACAAAGCTCTTCCACCCCGGCCCTTCTCCCCCTTGCGCTGACTGGGAGGCTGGCGACAGCTGGGGGAAGTTAGCTCAAATGGAAGAGCATGGGAGAAGTAGTCAGACCCATACACACATTCTCCAGCCTGCTCTGCTCTGCTGTGCTCTGCTGGGCTGGGCTCTAGTGGGAGACCTGCACCTTTCTTTCTGAGCTCTCACTGGAGCACAATCCCTTTCCTCCTCCCTCCCTGCTAGTCTACGCCAAGCTCATTGGCCGGGAGGGAGAGCCACTCAAATACAGAATTACTCACATCCCAGGGGTCCATGAAGAGAATGAGGAGATGGGCGGGGTGGCATGCGATACCAGCTCAGCTGAGACCGTGAGACCTCGCAGCCTCCTGATCTCAGGCAGCATGGCAGCCGTGGAGCAGAGCAGAGCACGCTGACAGCTTGGAGACAGCCAAAGCGGGGAAGGGCTGCGTTGGTCTGGAAGAGGGAGTCGGTGGCTGTCTATCCTGGCGGAGGCAGGGTCGTTTTGCTGTATGCTGGGCCAGAGGCCAGGGAGTCTGCTAGAGTTGCTGAGCTGGGCCTGCTTCTGGCTTTGCTTGGGTTAGAGGAAAGTGGTGAAGATAAGAACGGCCCTCCTGGGTGAGACCGATGGTCCATCTAGGCCACTATCACGTCTTCTGACAGTAACCGATGCCAGGCGCTTCAGAGGCAATGGCCAGAGCAGGCAATCGTCAAGTGATCTATCCCTGCGTTGTCTTCTGAAGCTTGGTGCTTGTTTCAGGGGCTAACTCTCAGCCCAGACACACTCCAGGGAGGGAGCGTTGGTGTTTGTGCCGAGGAGCGTGGCTGGGACTCGGACCCCCTTCCCCAGCTCTGGGTAGCACGCCCCCCTCCCCCCCATTTCAGGCTGTGTTCTGCTTAAGGCCACAGAGCCCTTGCCTTTTTTTGCCCGGTGCCTGAGAGTCAGGCCAGCTGCGGGGAATTAGCTCAAGCGGCAGAGCGCTCGCTTTGCATGCGAGAGATAGTGGGGGACGCTGCCCGCATTCTCCGAGCCTGTCGACTAAGGGCTCCTGATGAGCGTGGTGGACGGGAGAGTCGGCCATCTGACTTTTGGCCTTGCTGCCCGTAGCGGTCAAGCCGAAAAATCAAAAGCCATCCTCCCCAGGCCCACAGCCACCCAGGGGCTCCTCTGCACCATCTTGCCTGAGCCGGTGGAAGTGGAGCCTGGAACTGAGCTGAAGCACTGTTCGCTTCACATGGAGGTTAAAACACGGGGCACAGATCTTTGAGCACAACCCTCGTCCTGAGGAATTGGGGGGGGGCTGCACAAAGAGAGACCGGCTCTCCCTGGCGGGACTGCAGCGGCTCTTCACAGGGGCAGTCCCACTGGCAATTCGTACCAGAGTTTTGAAAGCCTCCTTTTCTGGCCTGGCTCCCCTCTCTTGAGGGAGACTGGTGACCCCAAACTTCCCAGAAACCATCATAGCGAGGCCAACCTGAGCACAGACACCTGCTCAGCACCCCGGGGTGCAGCCCTGAACTCCAGCAATCAGCTACGCTCAGCTGCCCACCCAACAAGCGTTACACGCAGGAGCCTTCGTGCCCCGCGTGTTCAGGTCCCTCCCAGCGCCAGCTTTAAACTCCGCTGCTCAGTTCTAAGCTTTGGCCACACGGGGGCAGCCTGGAGCTCAGCCAACGCCTCCCGTTGCTGGTTGCGTTTCCCGCTCCTCGTGGCAGGTTCACACCCCGCAGGCAGATCTCTGAATCGGAGCCGAACAGTTCCCCAAATCCAGCGCTTTAGCAGCAGCTTTGCTAGGAAAGCGCTGACGTCACCAAGTAAAGTAAGAGCCAGAGCGCTGTGTCCAGGATCTTCTCTTGGGCCCCTCACCGTGGTGTCTGTCAGGCGCAAGGAGAAACCAGGGAAATGTTTTCATGGCGTTTAAGGGCAGAAGGGGCCATTAGCTCAGCTAGTCTGACCCCCGAATAACACAGAATTACACCATGACACGTATTGATCCCACAGACCTTAGATAGATCAAAGCGTTTCAGCCCTCAGGAAGGAGGCTAAACTGGGTACCAGAGGCAGCGGACAAGGGGCCCCCAAGGCAATGGCAGGGAGCTGACGAGGTAAAATATGCCCAGATGATCCCAGCAGGCGACCCACCCCCATGCTGCAGAGGTGGGAGTCCCTGTTCCTCCTGCCCTTAAGAATCTCTGGTGGTAAGTGGGTGCCCCCAGTTCCCCAGATAAGAATCCTCCATGTGGTTTCCCTGGCTTCACCTCCAAATAAGAACATTGTGTGGAGGGAGTGGGAGGAAGGTTGTCTGGCAGATATGTAAAGGGGGACTGTGTCTCCCTGTCTGGCCCAGGCTCCTGGGAGGAAGTGATCTCAGTGTGTCTGGCTGTCTCCATTCCTCCCACCCATAAGAATCACTGGTGTGTGGGTGCACCCTAGACCATTAAGGATCTCTGGTGGGTGGGTGTCTCTCTCGCCCTAGTCAGGATCTCTGGGGCGTGCCTGTATAAAAGGAGACTTTGACTCACCCAGGCTGGGCTGCCATCATGGAACAGACCAGGTCCTTCTGTGGAGGTTTTGCGTTCCTCCAAGGACGTGATCTCAGTGTGTGTGGGTGTCCCTGTCCCTTCAACCCTTAACAATCCCTGGTGCGTGGGTGCGCTGGGCCCTATTACAATCCCCTCTGTCTTACCCCCCATGAGGGATCCGGTGGATGTGGGTGTTCTCCACACTACTGAGGGTGTCTGGTGCCCCTGTCCCTCCTGGTTAATAGTGGAGTGTGTGGGTGTCCCCCCGCCCATTAAGGATCCGTGTTGTGCGGATGCCCCCGTTCTTCTCATTAAGAATGGTGCAATGGAGCATATGGGTGTGTCCCGCACCCCATGAACTAGCTCCCGTGTGTGGTTCCCCTGCCCCCATCCAGGCTCTGTGGTGTGTGGGTGTCTCTGTTCCCCTTTTCAAGATCTGTGTGGCAGGGGGGGGTACCTCCCCCCAAGTCAGAATCCCCAGCGTGTGGGTGCTCCCATCCCCCCACCCAGGCTCTGCGGGGGAGGGGGGTGTCTAAAAAGAGACCGTGTCTCACTGTCTTGCCCAGGCTGCGCTGCAGGGGCTATTCACAGGTGCGATCCCACTACTGATCAGCACGGGAGATTTGACCTGCTCCGTTTCTGACCTGGGCCGGTTCACCCCTCCTTAGGCAACCTGGGGACCCCAAGCTTCCCCAGGATCACCACATTGATGCCAAATTTAGTGTGGACACCCGATTGGCACAGCCCCCAACTCCTGAGCTCAAGCAATGCACCGGCCTCAGCCTCCCCAGGCGCTGGGATCACAGGCACCAGCCATGGAGCATGGCTTGTTTTGCGATCTGGCAGCTGGAACTTTAAACTCTGCTTGTGAGCTCTGTGCCTTGGCCAGATGGGGACAGCCTGGAACTGGGAAATGCTCCTGCTCCCCCCGCCCCCGTCTCATGTCGAGCTGCAGGCGCCGCTGTCCTGCCAGGTAAGATCCCGGCTGTTTCGGTGCCCCCTTCCCCCGCCCAGGTGTCCGGGTACCTCTGCCCCCCATACAGAATCCTGGGTGTGTGGGTGTCCGTCCCTCTGCAGAGGATCCCGGAGTGTGGATGCCCTTGTCTCCCCTACAAGATCCTGGGTGTGTGGGTGCCACTCTCCCCCCAGCAGATCTCTGGTGGGTGGGTCCCCAGGGTGTGAGTGCTCCCATCCCCCGATACAGGCTGGGGGGGGTATAACTGGCTCTCCCTGTCCTGCCCAGGCGGTGCTACAGCAGCTGTTCACAGGGGCAGCAACCCCACTGTCACCCTGCAGCTTTAACCTGCTCCAGGGGTGACCTGCTTCACCCTCCTGTGGGAGCCCGGGGACCCCGAACTGCCCAGAATCACCTGATTGATGCCGAGCTTAGCACAGACACCGGCTCAGCCTGGCAGGGTGCTGCCCTGAGCCCTGACAATCAGCTTCCCTCCGCCTCCTGCTGCACAGCGAGGGTCCCACGCGAGAGGCTTTGGGCCCAGTTTGCTCAGGAGCGTCCCAGGCTCCAGCTGTAAACTCTGCTGGTCAGTTCTAATCTTTGGCCACACGGGGGCGGCACTGACGGTCCCATCTAAACGCTGTTTGCGTTCGACCCTTCGGATCGCAGATTGTAACCCGCGGGCAGATCTCTGAGTGCAGCCAAATCCCTCCCCAAACTGAACATTGAAGCAGCAGCTCCCATTGGAAAGATCAGGATTTTTGCCTTTAAAAACAAGGAAAATGTCTCCAGCGAGAGACTGAAGAAGCTCAATTGATTTCATTGACTGGAGGCTAAGAGGCGATTTAATCACTGTTTTAAATACGTTTTACAAATTCCCAGAGGGGGGGAATATGTGATTTAAAGGGTTCTTTAATTCACCAGACAAAGATTGAACACGACCCCATTGGCTTGCAGTCGATGTCAGAAAATCCCACCTGGAAATGACCATTTTTTAACCATGAGGCTAATTATCTAGTGGAACAAGCTCCGCAAGGGAGGTGGTAATTTCCCCATCACTTGCAGTTTGTAAATCAAGACTGCAGCTCTTACTGCAAGATACCTGGTGTGTGGGTGTCCCTGTTCTGTGTTTCGGGATCCCTGGTACATGGTGCCTCCCTCCCACCAGTTCAGGATCCCCACAATGGGAGCTCCCATCCCCCCATACAGTCTCTGCGGGGGAGGAGAGGTGTCTAAAAAGAGACCGTGTCTCACTGTCTTGCCCAGGCTACGCTGCAGGGGTTATTCACAGGTGCGATCCCACTACTGATCAGCAGGGGAGATTTGACCTGCTCCGTTTCCGACCTGGGCTGGTTGACCCCTCCTTAGGCAACCTGGGGACCCCAAGCTTCCCAGGGATCACCATATTGATGCCAAACTTAATGCGGACACCTGATCGGCACAGCCCCCTGACCAGGCCAGAGAGAGCAGAAGGTTTCCCGTATTGTTTCCCGCTCTTGTTTTCTTGACTAGTTTCTCCTCTGCACCAGCTTGCTCTTTTGCTTTGTGAGCCTGGCTAGCTCAGTTGGTAGAGCATCAGACTTTTAATCTGAGGGTCCAGGGTTCAAGTCCCTGGTCAGGTGATAAACTACTCAGGAAGGTCTTAAACTGTGTTTCTGGAGTCCTCTTTCATGTTACTTTTTCTCTCTAGGATTTTGCCTTTCCTCAGAAGGGCCTTTGTGTGGGGGGGATTGAAGGGGCAACTTCCTGACAGCCCCTCTGTCCTTGCAGCCTGGAGGAATAAAGGCCTCTGGGCATATAGCATGTTCCTTCCCTGCACACACACACACACACACAGAATATCCCTAAGGAATTACAATCACCTGCTGCCTTCCCCTGTCCTGCTGGATCCCCAAACGAGGATGCTCTTCAGCCTAAACCCATGTCCCCTCTTTTCCCAGTGCCCCTCAGACCCAACCCTCAGACCCTCCTATGCTCACTGCTCCTCAATCCCAACCAGAGCCTGCTCCTCTTCACCCTTCTCCTCTGTCCCAACCCACAGCCCCCTCCTATTCCCAGTGCCCCTCAATACCAACCCACAGGCCCCTCCTATTCCCAGTGCCCCTCAATCCCAACCCACAGGCCCCCCTCCTCACGCTGCTTCTCAATCCCAACCCACGGCTCCCTCAATCCCTCCAGCAGCAGGTGCTTCAGACCCCCTCAGGAAGATTTTCTTGCAAGGTTTCGTGTAGGAGTCTGCATGTGGATTTTACAGTATGTTGGAAATAGGTTGGGTTGCCGAAATGATCACTTGTGGCTGGTGTTGGATTCCCAGTCTCCATGTTACAGGGGCAGGAGAAATAAAGGGTTGTTCTCCTTGTTGTGTGAATCGAGGGCAGCACAACTGTGCTTGGCAGCCCCCGATTGAGGGACTCACCCTCAATTCAATAGCACTTGCTAGGCAGGGGACAGGGGTTCCAAAGCCAAGTGGGCTGGGGCCTGGGTCCCAATACTAAAATGTAGGTGTCAGACCAACGTTAGGACAGGGGGGCTGTGGCGGGATGAGTGAGTCCCTAAACACCATAGTGAGTATGGTGCCTCCTTATTTCCCCCCTTTTCCACCCAGGCTGGCAGGTGAACTCTACAGAGGCACCTCTGGGCTTGCACTGACTAAGGACAACAGCTGTGAGGGGGGTGCAGAGGGGGGGGCCCTCATGTTAAAGGACTTTTGGTTGCTGGACTTACGAACCGTAGGGAGAAGGACACTGCCCAGCTTATTGGGGGGGCGGGTCTTTCCCTTGTGGTTTATGTTTATGTGTTGGGGCTGCTGACATGACTTCTGCTAACCCTGGGCTTACATTGCAGTGTAGACATACCCTGAGAGGGCATCTATACTGTGATAAAATCCCTGTGGCCCGGCTGGCCTGGATGATCTGTTTTGGGCTCCTGGGGCTCAGACTGGAGCCCAGGCTCGGCGACCCTCACCCCTCGTGGGGTCTTGGAGGCTGGGCTGAAGCCCAAGTGTCTACACTGTAATTTTATAACCCTGCAGCACAAGCCCCACAAGCCTGAATCAACTGACCCAGGGTTTGAGACTAGTGACTTGGGTGTGTTAATGGCAGTGTAGACATAATGCTAGGCTATGTCCACACTGCAATGAAACACCCACGGCTGCCCCGTGCCAGTGCAGGCTCCCAGGCAAGGGCTGTGGGGTGGTAAATTTGCAGTGTAGACATCTCCGCTCAAGCTCAATATCGGGCTCTGGACCCCACAAGGTTGGGAGGGAGTTTAGCAAGCAAAAAAGGTAAAATGGCAGTGGAGTATTACCCTGGACTCGACGGCATTTCTCCATTGGTCTGTCTGCTTTGGGGCAGGGACAATAACACGTCCTGCTGCATTTGTTATTTCAAAGGGCGGTTTAGGATTTTCATTCTCACACACGGTGCACAAAGCAGGACTCAACCCTCGGTGCAAACTAAATGAGCTGCCCACAGATTCTGGCAGCCACAATGAGCCATTTGGTGTGAGAGTCCAGACCTGCCTCGTCCCAGAGGGAGGGGGTCATCTGCGAGGGGCTTAGAACACTCATCTACCACCTCCTAACTCCCAAACTTTCAGTAACTCTGTTATCAGTGCCTGTGAGTGTTATTTAAACCATAAAACCAGCCACCCTGGGCTAGACCACAGGTCCCTCTAGCTTCTTATTTTTTCTTTTTACAGTAGCCAATACCAGGTGCCCCAACAACCAGTCAACAAGGCACTACTGGGAGTTGAATCCAGGATCTCCTGTTTACAAAACAGGTGCTTTAGCCAGCTAAGCCATGGTGCCTGCTTGTGTCTAAGCTCTCATGTCTGCCCAAACCTGACTCCCTGCCATCCCCACCGGGGCCTGACAAGCTTTGCTTGCATTTGGATTCTTCAAAACAGAGGAGCAGGTGACATTTTCCTTGCAAGCTGTGTGTGTGTGTGTGCGTGTGTGTGTGTGTGTGTGTGTGAATCTTTGTCCAGGTCTGCACTACAAAGTTATTTCAGCAGAATTATATTGCTCAGGTGTGTGAAAAACACATGATGCTCCCTCGGTCAGCAGCTTGTGGCTGGTGCACACACTGTAATGCCACTTCTGGCGACAAAACTGCCCTGTTTTGCTGACAAAATAAAATCATCTCAACGAGAAACCTAGAGCTTTTTGCAGCAAACTTAAAGTGACAAATTGTCAGTGTAGACGCTGCTGTTCATTATATCACCATAACTGGACTCCTCCAGTATCCCACAATGCCTGCTATGAACTCGCCTGCCCTGCATTCCTGCTACAGAGCCATGGGCCCCTCCCCTTTCATCGCTCTGGGAAGTTCTGACAGCTGAGCCTGCTGCTCTGCTCCGGCAGCCAGGAGCAAATCACCGCCGTGGATATTGCTCTCTCCCGCACTGCGAACACAGAGCAGGCGGCAGAAGCAGGGGCGGCTCTACGAATTCTGCCGCCCCAAGCAGGGCGGCGCATTGCGCCGCTCACGCCGCTGGGCGCCGGTCCCGCGCCTCCGCGGGACCTCCCGCAGATGTGCCGCTGGTCCCACGCCTACGGTGGAGCTTCCACAGTTATGCCTGCGGGAGGTCCACACGAGCCGCGGGACCAGCGCATCCGCCGCAGTCATGCCTGCGGGAGGTCCGGTCGTCCTGCGGCTCCGTTGGATCTCCCACAGGCATGACTGCGGAAGGTCCGCCGGACCCGCCTGCCGCCCTCCCGTTAAAATGCTGCCCCACATGCGCGCTTGGCGCACTGGGGTCTGGAGCCGGCCCTGGGCGGAAGCTTCCTTACAGTGCGGGGGGTGGGCCTTACGGCCCATGGACCTCTAAACCCCCATGAGCCAGCACCCCTGACACCGAGCCAGGCAGGTAGCAGCATGTGTGTGTTTGACAAAGACTGCTGTGCTGTGTTGAGCCAGTGAGGGAAGCGGGGGCTGATATTGGTGCTGTCCCCCTCCCCCTGCCTCAGGACTGGTTGCTTCCAGCAGCTGTCTGAACTTAGAGACAGCGCCGACACTCTCACTCTTCTCTAACACACACACTCCCTCTCCCCACACACAGTCTCTGCCCCATCACACACACTTCAGGTGAAAAGCGGCTGTCAATGTAGTAGGATGTGATGCTGTACCAGCCTATGAGACATTGCAAACCCTTCCCAAAGCACCCTGCAGCCAGCTGCACAGTGGGATAGCTACCCACAGTGCACTGCTCTCTGTGGCGATCCAAGAGTTGCTAGCGTGGATGTGCTCTGGTGACACAAGCCGCATAGTGTGGATACGCAACAGCAGTTTAATTAAAATGCTTTAAGTAAAGCCGCATAACTCTGTTGTGTAGACACAACCTGAGAGTGAGACAAGACCTAGCTCCTGTTGACACCAAGGATGCTCAGCCACTGAAACTAAATTGTTAAATTTAAAGAATGGCAAGTTCCTCCATAGTTGGCAGGACTCAACCCCGAGCAAGGAGCCACCAATGGATTTCTAATCTATCACCTTAATCGCTCAGCCACAACTACTTGCTTTATGCAGTTTTCTCACTACACTCTAGTTCTGATCTCACTGAGTGATCATTTCCAATTGTTTAACCAGACCAGCTTCTACACCCCACACACTGCTATGCTTGTGTCCATGGCTGAACAGCAAGAATTCCTGCCCATTTCCCTTCTGGCTGGAGTATGATGAGAATATGTTTGTGGTTAATGACGTTGCTGAGGATTGTTGTCCCTTTCCTGCCTTGATTAATCCTGCCTTCATTCAGACAGTCCCTTTCCCGCCATATCCCCAGCACATCAGTGATTGCAATAGCAGGGGGCAGGTTTTCTCTGAGGCACTGAGCTTTGCCTGGGGGTTGGTGGCTCCTTTCTTTCCTCACCCTGGAGTAAACTCAGCTTTTTATTCCATCCCTGATGTTTCATGGAATAACAACGCAGCATGAAGAAAGAGTTGGGCACAGCGGGTCTCAGGGAGGAAGAAGAGAGATGCAAGCGGTGGGCTGGGCTGGGCTGGGCAGGGGAGGGGACAGAGACGTGTGGGTGGCAGGCAGGATGGGTGTCATGGGAGGGGACAAAGAGGTGTGGGTGGCGGGCAGGGCAGGTCTCAGGGGAGGGGGCAGAGAGGTGTGGGTGGTGGGCAGGGTGGGTCTCAGGGGAGGGGCAGAGAGGTGTGGGTGGTGGGCAGAGCAGGTCTCAGGGGAGGGGCAGAGAGGTGTGGGTGGTGGGCAGAGCAGGTTTCAGGGGAGGGGCAGAGAGCTGTGGCTGGTGGGCAGGGCGGGTCTCAGGCGAGGGACAGAGAGGTGTGGGTGGTGGGCAGAGAAGGTCTCAGGGGAGGGGCAGAGAGGTGTGGGTGGTGGGCAGGGCAGGTCTCAGGGGAGGGGCAGAGAGGTGTGGGTGGTGGGCAGGGCAGGTCTCAGGGGAGGGGCAGAGAGGTGTGGGTGGTGGGCAGGGCAGGTCTCGGGAGGGGCAGAGAGGTGTGGGTGGTGGGCAGGGCAGGTCTCAGGGGAGGGGCAGAGAGGTGTGGGTGGTGGGCAGAGCAGGTCTCAGGGGAGGGGCAGAGAGGTGTCAGTGGTGGGCAGGGCAGGTCTCAGGGGAGGGGCAGAGAGGTGTGGGTGGTGGGCAGGGCAGGTCTCAGGGAGGGGCAGAGAGGTGTGGGTGGTGGGCAGGGCAGGTCTCAGGGGAGGGGCAGAGAGGTGTGGGTGGTGGGCAGGGCAGGTCTCAGGGGGGGCAGAGAGGTGTGGGTGGTGGGCAGGGCAGGTCTCAGGGAGGGGCAGAGAGGTGTGGGTGGTGGGCAGGGCAGGTCTCGGGGGAGGGGCAGAGAGGTGTGGGTGGTGGGCAGAGTAGGTCTCAGGGGAGGGGCAGAGAGGTGTGGGTGGTGGGCAGGGCAGGTCTCGGGGAGGGGCAGAGAGGTGGGGGCGATGGGCAGGGTGGGTCTCAGGGGAGGGGCAGAGAGGTGCGGGTGGTGGGCAGAGCGGGTCTTAGGAGAGGGGCAGAGAGGTGGGGGTGGTGGGCAGGGCAGGTCTCAGGGGAGGGGCAGAGAGGTGTGGGTGGTGGGCAGGGCAGGTCTCAGGGAGGGGCAGAGAGGTGGGGGTGGTGGGCAGGGCAGGTCTCAGGGAGGGGACAGAGAGGTGTGGGTGGTGGGCAGGGTAGGTCTCAGGGGAGGGGCAGAGAGGTGTGGGTGGTGGGCAGGGCAGGTCTCAGGGCAGGGCCAGAGAGGTGTGGGTGGTGGGCAGGGCAGGTCTCAGGGGAGGGGCAGAGAGGTGTGGGTGGTGGGCAGGGCGGGTCTCAGGGGAGGGGCAGAGAGGTGTGGGTGGTGGGCAGGGCAGGTCTCAGGGAAGGGGGAGAGAGGTGCGGGTGGTGGGCAGGGCAGGTCTCAGGGGAGGGGCAGAGAGGTGTGGGTGGTGGGGAGAGCAGGTCTCAGGGGAGGGGCAGAGAGGTGTGGGTGGTGGGCAGGGCGGCTCTCAGGGGAGGGGCAGAGAGGTGTGGGTGGTGGGCAGGGCGGGTCTCAGGGGAGGGGCAGAGAGGTGGGGGTGGTGGGCAGAGCAGGTCTCAGGGGAGGGGCAGAGAGGTGGGGGTGGTGGGCAGGGCAGGTCTCAGGGGAGGGGCAGAGAGGTGTGGGTGGTGGGCAGGGCAGGTCTCAGGGGAGGGGCAGAGAGGTGTGGGTGGTGGGCAGGGCAGGTCTCAGGGGAGGGGCAGAGAGGTGTGGGTGGTGGGCAGGGCAGGTCTCGGGGGAGGGGCAGAGAGGTGTGGGTGGTGGGCAGAGCAGGTCTCAGGGGAGGGGCAGAGAGGTGTGAGTGGTGGGCAGGGCAGGTCTCAGGGGAGGGGCAGAGAGGTGTGGGTGGTGGGCAGCGCAGGTCTCGGGGGAGGGGCAGAGAGGTGTGGGTGGTGGGCAGGGCAGGTCTCAGGGGAGGGGCAGAGAGGTGTGGGTGGTGGGCAGGGCAGGTCTCAGGAGGGGCAGAGAGGTGGGGGTGGTGGGCTGCGCAGGTCTCGGGGAGGGGCAGAGAGGTGTGGGTGGTGGGCAGGGCAGGTCTCGGGGGAGGGGCAGAGAGGTGTGGGTGGTGGGCAGAGCAGGTCTCAGGGGAGGGGCAGAGAGGTGTGGGTGGTGGGCAGGGCAGGTCTCGGGGAGGGGCAGAGAGGTGGGGGTGGTGGGCAGGGCAGGTCTCGGGGAGGGGCAGAGAGGTGGGGGCGATGGGCAGGGTGGGTCTCAGGGGAGGGGCAGAGAGGTGCGGGTGGTGGGCAGAGCGGGTCTTAGGAGAGGGGCAGAGAGGTGGGGGTGGTGGGCAGGGCGGGTCTCAGGGGAGGGGCAGAGAGGTGTGGGTGGTGGGCAAGGCAGGTCTCAGGGGAGGGGCAGAGAGGTGGGGGCGATGGGCAGGGCAGGTCTCAGGGCAGGGGCAGAGAGGTGTGAGCGGTGGGCAGGGCGGGTCTCAGGGGAGGGGCAGAGAGGTGGGGGTGGTGGGCAGGGCAGGTCTCAGGGGAGGGGCAGAGAGGTGTGGGTGGTGGGCAGGGCAGGTCTCAGGGAGGGGCAGAGAGGTGGGGGTGGTGGGCAGGGCAGGTCTCAGGGAGGGGACAGAGAGGTGTGGGTGGTGGGCAGGGCAGGTCTCAGGGGAGGGGCAGAGAGGTGTGGGTGGTGGGCAGGGCAGGTCTCAGGGAGGGGACAGAGAGGTGTGGGTGGTGGGCAGGGCAGGTCTCAGGGGAGGGGCAGAGAGGTGTGGGTGGTGGGCAGGGCGGGTCTCAGGGGAGGGGCAGAGAGGTGTGGGTGGTGGGCAGGGCAGGTCTCAGGGGTGGGGGAGAGAGGTGCGGGTGGTGGGCAGGGCAGGTCTCGGGGTGGGGCAGAGAGGTGTGGGTGGTGGGGAGAGCAGGTCTCAGGGGAGGGGCAGAGAGGTGTGGGTGGTGGGCAGGGCGGCTCTCAGGGGAGGGGCAGAGAGGTGTGGGTGGTGGGCAGGGCGGGTCTCAGGGGAGGGGCAGAGAGGTGTGGGTGGTGGGCAGGGCGGGTCTCAGGGGAGGGGCAGAGAGGTGTGGGTGGTGGGCTGAGCAGGTCTCGGGGAGGGGCAGAGAGGTGGGGGTGGTGGGCAGGGCAGGTCTCGGGGAGGGGCAGAGAGGGGTGGGTGGTGGGCAGGGCAGGTCTCAGGGAGGGGCAGAGAGGTGTGGGTGGTGGGCAGGGCGGCTCTCAGGGGAGGGGCAGAGAGGTGTGGGTGGTGGGCAGGGCGGGTCTCAGGGGAGGGGCAGAGAGGTGGGGGTGGTGGGCAGAGCAGGTCTCAGGGGAGGGGCAGAGAGGTGGGGGTGGTGAGCAGGGCAGGTCTCAGGGGAGGGGCAGAGAGGTGTGGGTGGTGGGCAGGGCAGGTCTCAGGGGAGGGGCAGAGAGGTGTGGGTGGTGGGCAGGGCGGGTCTCAGGGGAGGGGCAGAGAGGTGTGGGTGGTGGGCAGGGCGGGTCTCAGGGGAGGGGCAGAGAGGTGGGGGTGGTGGGCAGAGCAGGTCTCAGGGGAGGGGCAGAGAGGTGCGGGTGGTGGGCAGGGCAGGTCTCAGGGGAGGGACAGAGAGGTGTGGGTGGTGGGCAGGGAAGGTCTCAGGGGAGGGGCAGAGAGGTGTGGGTGGTGGGCTGAGCAGGTCTCAGGGGAGGGGCAGAGAGGTGCGGGTGGTGGGCAGGGCAGGTCTCAGGGGAGGGACAGAGAGGTGTGGGGGGTGGGCAGGGCAGGTCTCAGGGGAGGGGCAGAGAGGTGTGGGTGGAGGGCAGGGCAGATCTCAGGGGAGGGCAGAGAGGTGTGGGTGGTGGTCAGGGCGGGTCTCAGGGGAGGACAGAGAGGTGTGGGTGGTGGGCAGGGTAGGTCTCAGGGGAGGGGGCAGAGAGGTGTGGGTGGTGGGCAGGGCGGGTCTCAGGGGAGGGGCAGAGAGGTGTGGGTGGTGGGCTGAGCAGGTCTCGGGGAGGGGCAGAGAGGTGTGGGTGGTGGGCAGGGCAGGTCTCGGGGAGGGGCAGAGAGGTGTGGGTGGTGGGCAGGGCAGGTCTCAGGGGAGGGGCAGAGAGGTGTGGGTGGTGGGCAGAGCAGGTCTCAGGGGAGGGGCAGAGAGGTGTGGGTGGTGGGGAGGGCGGGTCTCAGGGGAGGGGCAGAGAGGTGTGGGTGGTGGGCAGGGCAGGTCTCGGGGTGGGGCAGAGAGGTGTGGGTGGTGGGCAGACCTTGGGGCAGAGGGGTAGAGGCACGAGCAGCAGGCAAGGAGGCCTCAGGGGAGGAGAGGAGTGAGCAAGAGGCGGACTAGCTCTTAGGGAGCTTCCAGTGCTCATGCCCTGCCTCCCCAAATGTAAGAGTCATGGGCCACCTGTTCTCTGGGTCTTCACTAACCAAACCCCTCCCGGAGCTCTGTTGATGGGATCAGCCCTCCTGTTGACACAGTGCTGTCTGCACCGGGGCTGGGTTGATAGAACTGCATTTCTTGGGGGAGTGTAAATTTTTTACACCCCTAGTAATGTAGTTACACTGACCTAATTTTGGAGCATAGACCTGTCCAAAGAATCACACACACACCTTGGGAGCAAAACTTCACCTGCTCCTCTGCTTTACAGAATCCAAACACGAGCAAAGCTTGTCAGGCCCCTGTGGGGGTTGGCAGACAGTCAGGTGTAGGCAGACAGGATGCTTTTAATAACAGCAAGCACCATGGCTTAGCTGGTTAAAGCCCTTGTTTAGTAAACAGGAGACCCTGGGTTCAACTCCCAGTGGTGTCTTAGGAAGTGGCTTTTGGGGCACCTGGCATTGGCTACTGTCAGAAGACAAGATTCAGAGCTAGGTGGACCAATGGTCTATCCCAGAGTGGCTATTCCTATGGTTTAAATTACACTCACAGGCACTGATAACAGAATTACAGAAAGCTTGGGAGTTAAGAGCAGACAGACCAATGGAGAAATGCCATAAGTCCAAGGTAATACTTCACTGCGGTTTTACCATTTCCCCTTGCTAAACTCCCTCCCAACCTTCTGGGCTCCTAGAGCTGGGTACTGAGCCTGAGCCCAGACACGGACACTGCAACTTTATCCAGACCAAGCTGCAAGATCCTGATTAATATGACATGGGCCAGCCCTGGGTGTTTCATTGTACTGGAGACGTAGCCTAATGTTATGTCTACACTGTGATTAAAACACCCAGGGCACCTGTCTCAAAGCCCAGGTCAGCTGACTCAGGCTTATGGGGCTTGGGCTGCAAGACTATAAAATTACAATGCAGACAAATGGGCTTGAGCTCAACCTCTGAGGCCCCATGAGGGGGGAGGTTTTCTGGACCCAGGCTTCAGTGTGAACACAAATATCTGCACCACAGTTTTTAGCCCCACAGCTTTAGCTCCATGAGCCCAAGTCAGATGACCCAGGCCAGCCATGCTGCCATCTTTATCCCAGGAGAGATGGACTCTAAGTGTACATCTCCATTGCAATGTCAGCCCAGGTGTAGCACGCTGTGCTCAAAGCAGCACCCTGCAAGCCCCATATTCACCACTCTCATATAATGATGACATGGTTTGTACAAAGTCTGCCTGGTGAGGTATCATTTCAAAAGTCTTGATCTGTTGCACATTAATATCGTGTTGGATTGTGTGTGCTCGTATTGCTTGGGAAGTTATGAAGTTTTGCTCTGTGTGTGTTACTAAGGCCTGGTCTACACTAAGCTCGGGGGTCGAACTAGGGTACGCGAATTCAGCTACGTGAATAACGTAGCTGAATTCGAACTACCCTAGTTCGACTTACTTACCGTCGAGACGCCGCGGAAGCGAACTCCGCGGCTCCAAGGTCGACTCCGGCAACTCCTCCTGCCGCGGTGGAGTACCGGAGTTCGAACTAGCGCTTCCGGGGTTCGAACTATCGCGTCTAGATCAGACGCGATAGTTCGAACTCCGAGCAGTCGAACTCGCCGCGTCGACCGTCCCGGTAAGTGTAGACTAGCCCTGAGATATGTTATGAGGTTGGGAAATGCCCCCCACCAGCCTTTCAGGTGTGACAAGGGAGGCACCAGACTCGCTGCTGGCCCATTGAAGGGATCCACACTCCCGAGGACTATCCCAGGAACGGTGTACAATGCAGGCTTCTCCGAGATAGCACAGAGACAATGGACACTGCTTGAGTCACATCGTAGCAAAGGAGCTTCCTAGCAAGTTGGAAGAAACTATGAAAGGGGGGTAGAGACATTATGAATTAGCCTCTCTCCCCCACAACTCAATACCTGTAAACACATCTGGAGGACAAACACTGAACTGAGATAAATGAGAAGAGAATAATAATAATACATTCAAATCAAAGTCCCCAAACAGACTAGTATGGGTGTTTCAGCAGAAAATTTTCAGTTTGGGGAATTTTGTTTTCTCAGTCAGACCTTGCCAAGGGAAGCAGGGAGAAAATGTTTGAGTTGCCTCCTTCAGAACAGCTTGGCCTAGACACTAGCTCTGGTTCACTGCTCTGGCCTTGCTCGGGTTGAGGGTATTTTAATAATTTGGGCAGGTCCCAGGGTGTTTGGGGGAGAGGATGAGGATGTTACCTTTTGAGATAAAAACTAAGAAATACAGCACTAGAGAAATTTTTTTTAGAAATCTGAGATTTAGACATTTAATTTAAAGCAAGGGAGGTCTGAGTTTCTGAGAAGGTTTTTGTTTGCAAGAAGCAACATTGGTTGATCTGTCATTGTACCAAAGGGGGAGATGGTTGTCTATAAAGGAGAGGTGAAAACTAAACGTAGCATATGAGGATGCAATTTGAACCCATGCGTGCAGAGCATAATGGATTAGCAGCCCATCTTCTTAACCACTCAGTTACCTCATGTGAGCTGCTAGAAAAGGGACAGGAGGAGAAATCTAAGGCCAGCAGAGATAGGGACACCATGGAGTTTTTACATACTAAGCGGAGGCAGGGGCTGAATGAGCTCCCCCCTCACATCTAGTGAGGAGCTGGGAAAGACTTCAGCAACAGACCGTGTTTGCATAGACACATCTAGTCTGCCTAGATATGCAGCATGATGGGGCCACTTTCCCAAAATGACCAGTTTTGGCTGGTGGCGGGTTACAAATCACTTTAGGATTGGGTGGAATGAAATGTTATTATCCTTCCTGCATGAGTGAAGGGCAGCAGAACATACCTAGTCTGTCCTGATGGGGGGGGGGGGGGGTTGGTGACGAATAGCTTTTATTGGATTGCATAGAAGCAATTGAGAACATCACCCTAAACCAGTGGTCCCCAAACTTTTCACACTGTGCCCTCTTAGCCATGGCGGAGGCCCCCCAGAAGCCACGGTCGAGAACCAGGGCTGGGAGTGGGGCTGTGGCTTGCTGGGGAGAGGCAGACACAGGTAAGGGGGTCGCGGCTGGGCCGGGGGCTCAGGCTCAGGCTGAGGGTGGGGTGGGCGAAGAGCTGGGGCAGAGTGGGGCTGAGTGGTGCTCCCTCCCTGCCCTCCATGGGGGCTGGCTTGGCCCTGAGGTGCCCCCATGAACATTCCTCTGTGCCCCCCTAGGAGGCATGCCCCACATTTTGGGAATCACTCCCCTAAACTGACCCCTAGTCACTAAGCAGGGGCTAGTGATGCCAAAGCCCCGGGACAGGGAGCTTTGCCAGAGTGGAGCCTGCAGGTCACATGCTGGGGCCTGACACAGGCTCAGTGCTCTGGAACAGCTCTGACCCAAACCCAGGCAGAGCCCTCATCAGTGTGACACCGCCCAGGGGACGCTGTCACTGGGGGAAACCTCCTTGCCTGCAGCACCTCCTGGGACTGACCTTGGACCTTTCATCCCCCCTGTTCCATGCCAGGAGCTTCCTGTAGTGAGTCACCTTAGCAGGGCACCTGGGAAAGCCCTACACACCCCCTCCACACACACACAAGGAGTCCTGCACCCCCAACTTCCACAATCACCAGTGACTCTCAGCCAGCGCTGTACAACAGAAGGTTTATTAGGGGTCTGGAATCCAGCCTGGGAAAGTTCTGTGTTAGCACAGGAAGCAGGAAAATTCAGCAACGTCCATCTTCATGAGACCCAGAACTCAGAGCCTGGGCTCTCCCCTTGAGTCCCCAAACCAGCAGACTCCTTGCTTCCAACAGCCCAACTCAGCCAGGCCCTTTTGTCCCTCTTCTGTTTGTCCCTTTGTTCTGTTTCCCTGGCAACCTGGTCACCTGGCCTCCACCTCGTTCTTTGTTCTCTGAAGGACGTAAATCACACAACGTGTAGAGGTCAAGCAGAGGAGTTTATTGCACACAGCACTGGTGGAGTGTCACCTGGCTTATTAGGCTCAGAGGCACTGTCAGTCAATTGATTACAATAGAATATATAGGTTTTCTATCGGCGGGGGAAAGTGATGGGGTAGGCAGTTCCTCACCCCAGCTTAGGTTTTGCAGCAAGACAAGATAGCACAGTAGCCAATGGTTAACAGGTTACATAATGTCTCCACCCATGATCTTAAGTTAGCAAGTTAACATTTAAAGAATACTTTGATAAAATGTTAGTAGTATAAAATATATATGTTGAATTCTGATTTGGGGTCCATAGGAATGGAGCAACTGCTTTGATTGTCCAACAGGTACATTCCTAGGGGTTAAAGCAAAGAAACAATGAAAGTATATGGCAATAAAGATTGTTTTCTGTGTGTCTTAAGGCAGGCATTGGTCCCTGGGAAGGGAGGTGGAAGGATGCCATATCTTATACTGACATGTGACAACTTCTCATAAACTCGAGGTTGGATCTGTGGGAAAAATGTCTCCCTACAGAGGAGACTAACACAATAGGAACAGGGATTCTTTGTTCAATCTGCAACTCTGAATAAGACACAATTCTTTAGTTCTTAGCTCCAACACCTGGCAATTTGCTGACCAGGCCTATCTTACTAGGCAAGGCTGTCTGTTTATCCCAGCTTTCTCTTAGCTGATCACGATTTGCTAGGCCTCCAGTCCCAGGTTGTTATATAAAATGCACATGGATTTGAACCCTTCACATACAGTAATGGCAAAGTTCTTGGTTCAGGCTTGAAGCAGTGATGGAATAAACTGCAGGTTCAAATTAAGTCTCTGGAGTACAGCCACAGCTGGGATGGGTCATTCAGTCCTTTGTAGAGAGCTTCAGTTTGTAGCAAAGTCCCTCCAGAGGAATGAAGCAGGATTGAAGACAAGATGGAGACGAGGCATAAGCCTTTTATAGTCTCTTGCCATGTGGTCTTTGCTTTCTTTGTCGCAAGGACACTCTATCCAGCACATGGCATAGAAAAAAAACCTTAAAGTTCTGTCCATAGGCAGGTTCCTGCACACCTTGCTGAGTCACAAGGAGTATCTGCCTTCTCTCAGTGGGTCAGTTGTATAACTCATGGTCCTTAATGAGCCATCAAGCAGGCTAGGCAGAACTGACACCAACTTGTCTGGCTGGGGTGTTCCCCGGAAGCATTGCACAAGTTTGAAATACGGGCAGCATAGAGCCAATATTCATAACATCAACTACAAAAAAAGATGCACATCTAGAGATAATCAGCCAATCAGAACCTCTCCATAGACCCCTTACACGACAATCTTTCTACAATATTGGCTGCAAATATATGAGTGGTTGCAACAGTGAGCTATAGTTACAGATTATGTCAATAATATCACAGGAGGTGACACGGCATCAGTGAGATTGATACTGGAATACTGCCTCCAGTTTTGGTGTCCTCATTTGAAAAAGATGTTGTGAAATTGGAGCTGGGGCAGCAAAGAGCCACCAAATGTTATGAGGGCTGGAGAAAAATGCCTTCTAGTGAGCTATTGAAAGAGCTCAACCTGTTTAGCTTATCAAAAGAAGATTGAAAGGTGACTTCATTGAAGTGCCTTAATGGAGAGAAAATATTGGGTATGAAAGGGCTCTTTAATCGAGCAGAGAAAGGCAGAACAAGACCCAATGGCTGGAACGTGAAAAGAGACAAATTCATATTACAACTAAGGCACAAATATTCAACAGCGAGGATGATTCACCACAGGAACAAGCTACCAAGGAAAATGGTGGATTCTCCATCTCTTGAGGTCATTTAATGAAGACTAGATGCCTTTCTGGAATGTGTTTGTCCCAAAAGTAGCTATTGTGTCATACAGGAGGCCTGTGATATGCAGGGGGTCAGATTAGATGCTCTAATGGTCTCTCCTGGCAATAAAGTCGACTCATTTCTGAAAAACTGAGTGTAGCATTGGGAGCAGCATCTGATGTTTTACTGTCTAGCCGGCTTGCTTCCTAGAACGAATGCTCCTTGATTGGGGTGATCCACAGGGAGTAGCTCAAACCTCCAAAGTGCCTGGCCAGGGGCAGGACATTAGCACAGCAAGGGAGGGGTGTGGCAGTGACATCACAAAGGCCTTTTGAAGGACCTCAGACTATTGGTCAAAGGTGGTGGGGAGGTGGTGACCTCACAGAGAGATGCTGACATCAGCGAGGCAGGACAGGGGCGAGGGGTCAGGGAAACCTCAGAGACCCCTGTGGGTTTGCCTCAGCAAGTCTCCTTCTCCAGGTCTCTCTTTGAGGACTGAGAGAGTATTCGGGTTCACGTACGTGAGCGCCAGGAGGAGCCTCTTTCAAGTTTTCTCCTTCCCTTTTCCTGATTTTACTGGAAAACAGATGTCCCTGTTTAGAAGGTAAGAGCCTCCTCAAGGTTTGAAACCTGTTCAGTCTGATCCATCAGGTGACAGTTGAATTCTAGGCATGGAAAACATGAGCTTAAGGAGGCTGAATTTTATTCTGCACCTGGAATTTTGTCCCCTAGAATCACTGGGGACATTAGGGTTTGTCCTTTTCGTTTCACCTTTTCCTCCATCCATCCCTCCCTTCCTCCTTTCTCTTCTTCTCTTGCTTCTTTTGTCCTTTCTCCTGTTCCCCTCCCAACACCAGGAGGGGCGTGGTGTGTATGTGTTTGTGTGGTGGTGGGGGGAGTGCTCTGCAGCTCCCACTGTGGCAGGTCCACCCAAAAGTGTGGGGCTGAAATAGTGCTCGGGCAGTCAGGGCTGGATTAATCTTTTGTGAGCCCTGGCGCTAAACATATTTATGGGCCCCTATGTAGTCACTGTGGGCTCCGAGTGTGGACCTGGTGGGGCAGTGCCATTGGTGCCATAGTATAGCCAGTACTGAACCTCAGAGACATTTTTCATTTTGATCACACACCCCTACATGACTATATGCATTGCAATACACAGCTCCCTCAGCCCCCGGGTTTTCTCATTGAGCTGTACACCCACATGGGTTTACCAGTGTCCACAGTGAGTAGAACTTTCACAGTGACCAAGGAAACTTCCCAGGAAACACAGTGACCAAGGAAACTTCTCCTTCCTCATTTAGACCCTCTCTAGCCATGTCTCCAGTACCCCCTATGTCACCAGTCACGGCATGTGGTCCTAGTCTCAGCTCAGAGTTCCACAGCCAGCAGATACCTGATGAGTTCTGACAGATCCCTCCCTCAGCAGCCATCCTCCCATGTGAGCCAGCCACCTGCAAACACCATTTCCCCAAAGTGAGGACTTAGCCCTGGGAAATCTGAAGTCACCAGCCTCTCTCCCTCTGCTCCCGTCTACATACTAGTCTGCTACCTGGTCACCACCACCTCTCCCCATGGATGTTTCCTTTCTACTTTGGACATGCTCCCACCCAGCTGGAAGCTCCCTCTGCAAGCCTGACCTGCTCCCTCTTTCCCTGCTCCCCTTGACATTCCTGTCCTACTGGTGACCTCTGTTCCTTGAGGTGAACTCCAGTGTCTTTAGCTGCTCTAGCTTAATGGCCCCAGTAGTCACAGAGCCACTTGTAGCTTCTCTGGCTACAGCCATGGGGCCAGTTCCCAGAGGCCAGCCTTAGCCAGCTGCAGCTACCAGCCGCAGGAGGGGTGGCAATGCCAGGGCTGAGCATGCTTGGACCTTGCAACGGCAGCACTAGGGACTCTAAATCCTCAGCCCTGGCCCTAGGCAGCTGCAGACTCTGGAGTTAGGCACTTCCCTCCTCTAGGCCATGGCTTTAAGTACCTGAGATGCCCATCACTGCAGCAGAGGCCACCAATTCCCACGCCCCCCTCAGCCAGCACCTAGTCGTGCAGAAAGTGCAGCCTGAATGATTTTGGAGGCTGGGATGCCAGGAGGTTCCCATCCCTGAGCAGCAGCTCTGCAACAAGCTCACAAGCCCCCCTCCGCCGTGGGACCAGGACCCTGTGCAGACAGTGGAGTTACCCTGTGTATAACCAGTTCTGGCCAAAGCCTGTTGAAGTGAGTGGGAGTCTTTTCATTGTCTTTAATGGGCTGTGTATAGAAGCAAAGACCCCATTCTAGACTCCAGGAGCAAAATGCATTCGGTGCGGCACTGGTTTACTAGTGTAACAGGAAGGTCTCACGTTACCTAGTGAATAAGCAACACCTCCTACAGCACCTAACGCTTTCTGAGATACTTCCCATCCAATTACTAAATGTGAACCTGCTTCGCTCACAAGGGCTGAACATATCAGGTGGGATGTTCACAAAAGCAGGGCACTTCTGTATTCAGCAGGGATTTTGGATGTGCACAAAACACAGACAGGACTGGTTCCCGCATGGTTACAGAACTGCAGTAAAGTGGAACAATTTTCAGCTTGTGTGTTTGGAAAATGTTTGGATCCATCTTATAAGACTGTCCTACCTAAATGAGGAAAAGTTGAGGTGCCTTTATTATTCTTTTGTTCCATTCTTTGTTTCTATGGGGAATTTGCCAGTGCAATATCACTATCTTCCTTTTAAACAAACAAAACAAAAAAAATGGTAATGGCTGTTGAAAATAGCAATTCCAGCCCTAGTTAGCACTGGGAAGACCCCAGCATTTGTTGCTCAATTGTATCCTACTTTTTCTACAGCAAATGACAGTGGATCAGCATATTTGATTTGGGAGAAATGAAATAACAGTTGCCCAAATTGAGCTTGAGCACTCCTGAATTGTGAGGGTGTTCAAATCTGGAAGGCAGGTGCTAGATTCTCTTTCTGAATATTAGATAAATCTGGAAAGGAAAAGTCAATTTCTATTTTCATGGCTCAGAAGTGGAAATCCTCCTGTACTGTATCTGAAGCTGCCCAGGCCCTCTAGTAGAGCCTCCCCTCCCTTACTTACCATTTTAACTTCTGGTGGGATTCACGTACCTCCCTTGCTAGGCTTCAGATAGAGAGGGGCACTGTCCATTTAGTCCACCCAGTTCCTTCTTTGGGGGCTGCCAAGAGAGGTCACACCGGCATCCCTAAATCAGTCTGGGGAAGTCTTCTGAGGGTGCTATCTGGGCCAAAGCTTTCTACTCCTTGGGCACACTTGTTCCCCATTCACGCTGCCACCCCCTTCTAGCAGCCAGCTCTCCATTCACAGCAAGCTGCAGCGCATAGAGTCTCTCAGCTTCCCTCCTCCCTTTCCTGTTGATACTGCTCTTGTGTGGATTGGTCCAGGCTGAGGTTGATGGTAGGATGGAAATTGTTGAAATCCTGGTGGAATTCCTCAAGGGCTTTTCTTCCATGGGTCCAGATGATGAAGATGTCATCAGTGCAGAGCAAGTAGAGTAGGGGCATTAGGGGATGAGAGCTGAGGAAGCGTTGTTCTAAGTCACCCATAAAAATGTTGGCATACTGTGGGGCCATGCGAGTACCCATAGCAGTGCCGCTGACATGAAGGTATACATTGTCCCCAACTGTGAAATAGTTATGGGTGAGGACAAAGTCACCAAGTTCAGCCACCAGGTTTGCCAGGACTAATTGGTGAGGGTAGACTCTCAAGCCTACCCAGGAAAAGGGGTGTAGGGACTTGGGGGGGGATTAGTCTCAAGGCTGTCCAGGAAAGGACAGGTTAGGGACTTGGGAGATATTTGGGGAAAGGCAGAGTTCCAAGTGGCTCTCCCCTAAGATTTGGAATACACTTGGTGGTGGCACCTAAGCTGGTAAATAAACTTAGGGGGTCTTTCATTCAGGTCCCCACATCTGTACCCTAAAGTTCAGAGTGGGGAGGGAACCTTGATGGGGGAAAACGGATTCCCCACTTGTCGCTTGTGCACTGTCCTCCTCCTTCTCCTCTTCATCCTCCAAAAAGTCATTCTCCCTGCAACTCCTGTAGAGAAATCTCTGTATTAACGATCTCTATAAATCTTTATGACGTTGCATTGTGTTATTTTGTATTAAGTATCTTTATGACATTGCATCTTGCATGTTGTTATTTTGTATTTCATATGACTTGGCATTGTGCCTCTCTGTTTTCATACAACTTTGTATTAGATCCCTATATAGAAAATTGGTAGAAAACTTTGTATCAAATGTTATAGCCCCTAAGCATAGTATAGTTAAAGTAAAAGAAACATGTGCCTTTTTGCTAGAAGTAGAATAAGATCTTCCCCCCACTCTGTAATCAATTGCCCTATTGACTGAATGAGGTGTGAATGAGTGAGGCTTGGAAGACACCCACCTCCAGACAGCTACAACAGTTGCAGAGGGAATGGGAGCCACAGCAAAGGACAATACAGCTTGTCAAGTGGGCCCAACAAAGAAGCACAGACATATTGACGGCCTCAGGGATTAGAAGCAAGCACCTTCTTTAGAAAACACCCTCTTTTGAGCAGCATTGGGACAACACCCAGAGAAAAGCAGCACAAAGACCAACGGACACAGATCCAGATTTTGAATCTGGTCTAGATTTGCATAAGAGGGAAGCTGCTATAAATGTGAGGTGTCTTGCAGAAGGACCCCGGGTCTCGTCTTGTCACCATCGGAGCATCGATCCGGATCGGCAGAAGCCCGGCTCCATCCCTCCCCCATCTAACTCACCTGGCCAGTGCAGTTAAGGGGAGCAACTAGTTGGTAACAACAGCAAGACGGAGTGTGTTTGTGTCTGTGTGTGTGTGTGAATGCATGACTGTGAGATATCTCATATGCATATCATAGAGTATTAATTGATACCTGTATTACTAATAAATGTGGCGTTTTGCCTTAATCCCCCTGAAAAGATCCTGTATAGTACTTTGAGTACAACACTCCCAACTTGCACGCGTCCATGGACAGTGGTGGGGTAGTAGTGGCATCACCCCCCATAATTGCATGCAGTTCACGGTAGAAGCAGCATGTATGGGGCTGTGACCCAGAGAGCCCATTCGCCTCCCTGGCTTTTTGATACGCTTGCTTGAGCTCCTTGATTTTTACATGACACTGCTCTGTGTCCCTGGAGTAGCCTCTTTCCCTCATGACCCTGGAGAATTTAGCGTACATATACCTCTACCCAATATAATGCAACCCAATATAACATGAATTCGGATATAACGGGGGGGGGGGGGGGGGGGGGGTGGGCACTCCGGTGGATCAAAGCAAGTTCAATATAACACGGTTTCACCAATAACACAGTAAGATTTTTTGGCTCCCGAGGTCAGCGTTATATCAGGGTAGAGGTGTATTTGTGTTTCTTTTTTTGGAACGTAGTTCTCCCATAAGAGATTAGTCTCCCCAACATGCGATGAGATCCAGTACCTCCCGTTCAGACCATGCTGGAGCTCATCTGTGAATCCAGGACTGCGTGGGCTCTCATGATGATGGACTCTGCATGGTCGCCTGTGATGGTGGATTGTCCTGATGGTCACCTGTGCTGATGAGCTCACCACAGTGGCCAAACAAGAAATGAAATTCAAAAGTTCCTGGGGCTTTTACTGCCTACCTGGCAAGTACATCGGAGTTGAGAGTGTTGTCCAGAGTGGTCACAAGGAAGCATTCTGGGATAGCTCCCGGATGCCAATAATGTCAAATTGTGTCCACAGTACCTCTAATTCGGAACTGCAATCTCGATTTTAGCACTACTCCACTTGCTGAGGTGGAGTACAGAAACCGGATTAAAGAGCCCTTTAAATTAAAAAAAAAAAAAAAAAGATTTGGGCATATAGACGGAATCAGTTTTATTTTGAATTAACTCGGCTAATTCCAAAATAACCACATACTGTAGACCAGCCCTAAGGCTATGTCTACACTTCAAACACTGGAAGTATTCTTCTGACAACCCAACCCAAGCCTATCTACACTGGGGCTCACATTAACTACTTCTCTGTGGAGTAGATTTTTCACACCCCTGAGAGATGTGGCTATGTCAACATAGCTTTTCATTGTAGATCAGCCTCTAGCCAGCTTTTAGACATGAAAGGCAGGGGAGTCCAGCCTTTTCCTTGATATTGATGGTTGACGATTTCAGCTTTCCTACCTGTTAGACACATCCTATGACAGATGTCAGGCCTTTCCTTTGCAAATTAGAGACGTGGGGAACTCAGTGACCCTTACAGGCTAAGTGGGTAAAAAGTTATACAACTTGTCTCCTCGAGTAGTTTTCCTTTTAATAGAAATAGAACGTATTTTGCTTAGCTTCAAAGTTTATCTGAAATACAAAAAATTTAAATCTATACTGGGCCAATATTCTCATATACTCTTTCTCACACACATTCTCCCATCTCAGCCTTTGGAGGGAGGTTTTCTACCAGAACTCCTTATACTACATGTGAGTTCATATATCTCTGGCTCTTTTGCCATGTGTGTTGGTGGAAGGGGTTTCTTATATAGAAATGTTTGCATTATGGGGAAAAAATAACTCTCTTGTCACACTTTTTAATCTTTCAAAGAGAAGTGATGTAAATACATAAAACAAGAGAAAACTAAGGTCTAGTCTACACTAAAGACATTTATTGGTGTAACTATATTTCTCAGAGGTATGAAAAATACACACTGGTGAGAAATGTAGTTACAAAACCCTCCTCCCCTGTGAAATAACACTACATCAGCAGGAGAGCTTTGCCTGCTAACATAGCCACCACCACTTGTGGGGGCTGGACTAAAAGTCCTAGGGAAGAGATTTCTCCCATTGGTGGAGAGCATCTGTAATAGCAGTGCTACAGCTGCACCAACATCAGCTTTATTTTGTAGCCAGAGCGTCAGACACAAAACCTTAGAATCAGGACTCAGCATGTGAGTATCCAGAAGTCTGAAATTGGAGCTTGACACATTTGTTGCCTCATTGGTTACCATCATTTCTACAGCCTGAAAGTCCTTGTTACCCACTCAGGCAGCCAGTTTGGGATCCACAGGGAAGGAATGTCCTATGAAGCACTCTCTCTTTGCATCCAAACGGTGAAGGATGATTGTTCTCAATCTAACCCTGGTATCCTCTGGAACGGTAATGAGACACACTGAACTAGGAAGTGGAGTTGGACAAAATTTCTTTGGGCCCTAAGGTTTTCCCACACTCACTGCTTTCATAGGTTCTCTCACTTGTGTGGATTTTCTGATGCCTAATAAGGTTCCAGCTGCAACGGAAGGTTTTCCCACACTCACTGCATTCAAAGGGGCTCTCCCCTGTGTGGAATCTCTGATGCCTAATAAGGTGCAAGCTGCGATTGAAGGTTTTCCCACACTCACTGCATTCATAGGGGCTCTCCGCTGTGTGGACTATCTGATGCCTAATAAGATGTGAGCTGAAACTGAAAGTTTTCCCACACTCACTGCATTCATAGGGCCTCTCCCCTGTGTGGACTGTCTGATGTCTAATAAGGTGCGAGCTGCGACTGAAGATTTTCCCACACTCATGGCATTCAAAGGGCGTCTTCCCCATGTGGATTCTCTGATGTGCAGAAAGGGCTGAGCTCTCAGTGAAGTATTTCCCACACTCACTGCATTTATAGGGCCACTCCTCTGTGTGGATTCTTTGATGGGCAATAAGCTTTGAGTGGCAATAGAAGGTTTTCCCACACTCACAGCATTTATAGGGCCGCTCCCCTGTGTGGATTCTTTGATGGGCAATAAGGTTTGAGCTGCGAGTGAAGTTCTTCCCACACTCACGGCATTCATAGGGCCTCTCTCCTGTGTGGATTCTCTGATGATCAGAAAGTGCTGATCTTACAGTGAAGCATTTTCCACACTCCTGGCATTTATAGGGCTGCTCCCCTGTGTGGATTCTCTGATGAACAGAAAGGGTTGATCTTCGAGTGAAGTTTTTCCCACACTCACTGCATGTATTTTCCCTCTTTCCCATGAGGATTTCCTGCTGTGTTGTGGTTTCATTGATGCCCTTCTGAGTTCCCCGACAGGAAATAAATTTACCCATTTTCTCTCCTGGCTGGTTTCCTTGCTCTCTTTCTGGTGTGTGCTGAGTCTCGCATGATTTTCCCTGCTCATGACTCTTTGACACATTTCTTTTTGATCTTTGCGATAATTCTCTGTGTTTAGCCACTTGCTCAACATTTTCCTGCTGAGAATTATGCTCCTTTTTCTCACATACCATTGCGTCACCTGCTGTGATAGAGACAGAAACCTCAAACAGGGATGGAAAGGGGAAGGCCAAACCAAAACAAGTGCGGAAGGGAGGTCAAATAAAAATCAAGAACTGAACTCCCCCAAACTCTTCCCCTAAACAGGAGAGAGGAGGGGATCAATTCAGCCTCCACATCCCATCCAAATTCACGGGGGAAGGGAGGAAGCTACTGCCTGGTGTCTGCTAGGGTCTACAGGAAGCCATGAGCTATGTTTACCCTAAGGATACGACCCCTGCTAGGGACAATATTGAACTGAGAGACCTTCCAAGGGCATTGTAGGGCATCCCAGATGTTTCCTTCAGGCACTTACAGATTCTGAGTTGCTTTAATGTTTCCTCACCTGTGCAGGGAGCTCTCAGGATCTCTCTTTCCTCTGAACCCTGGAGGTCTGGGACCCATGGCTCTTCCCCTTGTTCCAGCTGGGAGATCACATCAGGTTGGGAAACTGGAAACCCTGCTCAGATAAAAGAAAACAAAAGGAGTTCAGTGGATTTCTGAAGACTTGGTCATAAAAAACATTCTATTAATTTTTCTTCAGTGCTTAGTGTGACCTGGTGTGCCTGGGTCAGGGCAGGTTGAAAAAGGGAGGGCAGATGCTCCCCAAACTGGTGGTTAACACTGAAGTTAAACTCACTGACCAGTCACAAACTGTGCTTCTGATCACCCACACGGGTTATTGAGAAGCTGAAAAAAGAAATCACGCGGCCCCCTTTATTGCATTGCACTTCTCTAACTCCCAATCAGCACCTAGGTCCGGTACAGTGAGAAGTTATTTAAAAACTCTGCGCACATAAACAAAATGTTCTTTTGACCCCAAAGGGTCAGCCACATTACCAAGTCAGTATGGGTTTGGATCTTACCAAAAATACCATGATGCCAGGCAATACTTTAGCATCTAAACTAAAAGTTCAGATAAGAAAGAGAAAGGAACCAGAAACAGAAAGAAAGTTGTTAAATGGGAAAGCAGTCAGATACATTCAGAAATCTATATATCAGCTTCTTAGCAGTATTGGTAAGTTGCCAGCTTGAAAGTCTGTTTGGAACACAGCCACAGCTTGGATGGGTCATTCAGTCCTTTGTTCAAGGCTTCAGTTTGCACAGGTGCTGATTTTTGGTTTTGCCGGTGGGTGCCCCATCCTGGCCCCGCCCCTTCTCCAAAGCCCCGCCCCCACTGTACTTCTTCCTGCCCCATCTCCCTAGACTCTCCTGAATGCCGCCTCCTTACCGACCCCCTGCCCTAAATGCCTCCTACCTACCGCTCGCTCCTTTGCACTCCTTCCTGCCGTAGGGCGAGCATTCTTGTGCTGGAGGGGGGCTCTGCCAGTTTTGAGGGGAGGCTATTTTCAGCATATTTATACACTTCCAGTGTCCTCATTGAAAGTGTCTATATAACTGGTATCTCCCCTTCCTGATGTTTCCCAGTTCTTGCTCTCTACCGGGTCCCATTTCCCATCTCTCTCTTTCTGCTCCCCACCTCCTGGTGCCTGTTTAGTGCCCGCTCCCACCCACGCACTCAAAGCAGTTCTGTCTTCCCCCAAGCCCCACCCACTGTGGCCAGCCCAGGAACTGCCCACCCTGAGCCAGAGAGAGAAATTTAATTCAGCAGCCCAGCATAGAAATGGCCCATTTATTCATCCTGCTGTATGGCTGCTGTGTTACTCCAGCTCCTCCCAATCCCCCAGGCTGCAGCCCACCCCCACTTTGAAGCTCACTCGCTGACTCCCTCACCCACTCTTCAACGTTGTGGGTGGGGAGCCCCGGTGGGATCATGGCCAAAGGCAGGGGGGAGGGGTTGCTTCCTCCCCCGGGCTGCAGTAGCCCAGCACCCCGAAGGAAGACGAGCTCAGGCATCCCAAGGTGAAGCAGGGCCGTGTCTCCTGACTTGAAGCTGATACAGGGGAGTGAATGCAGCTCCCAGGGAAGAGGAGATGGGGGGTGGATGGATCCAGGGGAAGGAAATCAATCTTTCCTGATGCAGATGCTGGTCGGCGCGGGAAGGGATAAACTTCCCCTCGGGGAGGAAAAGCCCCTCAGCCAAGCTTGCTCTGGGCAGGGGAGGAGGAGACGGCTTTGAGGGGAGCAAGCGTTACTTTCCCAGGCACGAGAGCCGGCCATGGAGAAGAGCCCACGGGGAGGATGCGGCTAGAAGCACTGGTGGTGTGTTGGCCCCTCTTGTCCCCCACACACATGGGGCAATGGATGCAGAGCCCCAGGACCTGGGTCAGAACCGTAGGGGTGGGAGCTCCCAGAGCCCCCATGGGAGGAGTCTGGGCACAGGCAGGGTCCGGGCTGGGAAGGCGGCTGCTCAGCTGCACCTGGGGCTAGGGCTGCAGTGAAGCCCCTCTCCCCTTTGGCCATGGCTGGGTGCACCCGGCTGGCTGGCTGGAGCACGGGGAGGGGGCAAGCAGCTGGCCTCAGGCCAAGTTCACTCATCAGACACCAGGGCAAACTTTTCTTAAAGGAGCAATGTCTTTTGGTTTGTCCCCCTGCCCAGCACTAGGGGGGGCCCACTGCTGGTTTCTCCTGGCTGGAGGGGGAGCACAGGTCCTGGGGGAGACACCAGGGTGGGCTGAGAATGGCTGGCTCAGTCCTTGAGAAACTCCCCCCCAGCCCGTACTGCCCCCATCAGCCCCCTGGGGCAAGCTGAGAAGCTGCCCAGCCGTCTCCCCCCAGCCCTCTGCCGCGTGGCATATCTAGCACAATTCACTGCAATTTTATCAGATTGGAATTAATAATAAAGTAATAATAATATAAAGTGTCTCACAATTCCAGACCGTGTCACACTTAGTAAACCAGTGAATTCCCAGAACCAGCTGCCCAGGTCCTTGAAGATGCAGAACACTCTGCTTAGGAGGGATTGAAATAGCCACATATCTGCTGGGAACACACCTTGACACAGGGCCTGTGTCAGCCTGTACCCCTATGTTCACTCTTCTGGAAAATTATGATCAATTCTGTACACAGAATGGTTTGTGAAGTATCACTTGAAATTGCATAATCTACTGAATAGTATCCTCCTGTTAAAACGTGTAACAACACTGTATGTAAAGTGATGAGATGTTACTGTAGGATATCACAAAAAGTTACAATTCTGGGGAACACCCACAGACCAGTTCCTCAGAGACAGCAAGTCAAACCGCTGGTCAAACAGCCATTCGCTGGCAGGGGGAAGGTGTGAAGAAGACATTTACATTCCATCACAGGGACACTTGAAACTCATATCTACAACAGACAGCCTGGCACCATCACTCAGCTGAGAACTGAAGTTGTTTCTAATAGAAAGGACTGAATTATAAAAAGGGGTGAGGAAAATCTCTCTCTCCCCTTTCCCTCTGCCCATGACAAATCCTGAAGAACTGAACTTGGGCAGCAGGGGCAGGTTAGGGGGAGTCCTGGCTGTAAGGAAAACCAGCCTGTCTCAGCACATGGTGAGAGCAACATTTGCTTTGAATCCATTTTAGCTGGTTAACTTAGACGTTAGTTTGTGTTTTATCTTTGCATTTCTTTTGTAAACAATTCTGACTTTTATGCCTCATTACCCATAGTCACTGAAAAGATTTTTTTTTTCCGGCAGTTAACAATTTTGTTTTATTGTTTATCTAACCAGTGTGGTTGGATTAAAGTGTGTTGGAAACTCCATTTGGAACAACAAGGCAGGTGCATGTCATTTTCCATTGATGAAATAACAGATTTCATATGTATCAGAGGGGTAGTCATGTCAGTCTGGATCTGTAAAAGCAGCAAAGAATCCTGTGGCACCTTATAGACTAACAGACGTTTTGCCGCATGAGCTTTCGTGGCTGAATACCCACTTTGTCGGATGCAAGAGCTCCCATTCATATGAGCTCCCATTGTTCAGCAGTGTGCTGGACAGGACAAGATGTACATTTCTGGGGGAAGTCTGGGACCAGAGAATGTTCTGGGGTTCTCCGGTGGGGTACTGTAATTCGTGAGTCACTGACTAGCAGCACTCAATACTGTGTAGCTGGGAGCGAGTTACATGCTGGAGACTGTGTGTTAACTGCCCAGGAGTAGCTGCTCTCATAGTAAAGCAGTGTAAAAGGCACCCCAGCCTGGGGAACTGAGGGGAAACAGCTGTTCAACAGTCCAGATTGCACTGTGGTTAATGTCACAGACACTCAATTTCAAAGAGGCTCCTAAAACACAGAGAAAGTAAATCCATGTCCAAGTAAATCCAAAGTAAATTGAAGTCTCCAGAGAGAGGGCAAGTCTCCCTGTCACTGCTTCTTGCTGACAGACAGGTCCAGAGATAATGAGAGAGTCCCGGGGAAGCTGGGAACAGTAACCATGGGCTGGTGGGGTTCAGGGGAAAAAGGGAACAGGAAGGGCAGGGATAGTACTGAATGCAGGAACTCAGCAGTACTAGATGTCAGGATAGCACATTGTTTTCCAATGGGCTGCACTATCTCAACTATACATATAAAATGATGGGATCTAAATTATCTGTTTCCACTCAGGAGAGATTTCGGAGTCACTGTGGATAGTTCTCTGAAAACATCCACTCAACGTGCAGTGGCTGTCAAAAAGCAAACAAAAAGTTGGGAATCATTAAGAAAGGGATAGATAATAAGACAGAAAATATCATATCGCTTCTCTATGAACCCATGGTATGCCCACATCTTGAATACTGCATGCAGCTGTGGTCTCCCCATCTCAAAGAAGATATACTGGAATTGGAAAAGGTTCAGAAAAGGACAAAAACATGATTAGGGATATTCATCAAACTTCTGTATGAGGTGAGATTAAAAAGACGGACTTTTCAGCTTGGAAAAGAGACAAAGGGGGGATATGAGAGAGGTCTATAAGTCATGACTGGCATGGAGAAAGTGAATAAGTGTTATTTACTCCTCATAACACAAGGACTAGGAATCACCCAATGAAATTAATAGGCAGCAGGTTTAGAACAAACAAAAGGAAGTATTTCTTCACACAACACACAGTCAACCTGTGGAACTCCTTGCCTGAGGAGGTTGTGAAGGCTAGGAATATAACAGGGTTTAAAAGAGAACTGGATAAATTCATGGAGGTTGACTCCATTAATAGCTATTAGCCAGGATGGGTAAGGAATGGTGTCCTTAGCCTCTGTTTGTCAGAGGGGGGTGATGGATGGCAGGAGAGAGATCACTTGGTGATTGCCTGTTGGGTTCACTCACTCCGGGGCACCTGGAGTTGGCCACTGTCAGTGGACAGGATACTGAGCTAGATGGACCTTTGCTCTGACCCAGTACGGACATTCTTATGTTCTTACGTTATGCTGGACCTAAGCCCCAGTTTAATTTGAGCAAACAGGAGATATTTGACACTGTGCGATACAGCTCCTGTGCGCTGTTCCCAAAGTGTTCTGAAGCAGGGGAGGGTCTGTGGCAGTGTGTGGGTCACTGGCATATTGCAATGATGCAGAAACAGGGCAGAGTAGGGATGGCATTGGGGGGTGGCATGAACCATTTCTCTTCATTTCCCCTTCCAAGAACTGAGGGGACAGGAATCCTTACCCAGTAAGGTCACATTCTCATAGTTCTCCTGCATGACGTCTCTGTAGAGGGCTCTCTGAGTGGGGTCCAGCAGAGCCCCCTCTTCCCTGGTGAAATACACAGCTACCTCCTCAAAAGTCACCGGCCCCTGAAAGAGCGAAAGTCCAGCACTCAGTACCTGCTGCACCACTCACACTTTCAATCAAATGGAAGCTCTGGTGGATGATAGTCAACAGAGCCCCACCCCAGCCCGCCTCAGAGAATCCTGGAAACACCAGGGTGAGGGGACGAAGCGAGAGCCCCTTGTCTCTCCCAGCAGATCCATCACACACCTACTGCCACAGACGGATACAGGAGATGGAGCCCCTAGCAGGGTGAGCTCCCTCGTAGGAAGCCCAACACCCTCCTCATTGTGAGGAGCTGGATATGAAGGGAGGGGAATCTCCCCTATGTCTGACTGGTGGGTGCCCCCTTCATCTCTCTCAGCAGCCAGTGGTTAGTCGGGTCAGGCTCCAGCACCGGGAGTCTGGTCAGTTTTCCTAGCCCCATGTAGGTGGGTTATTTTTTGTTCCAGAAATGAGGGCATTTCAACCTCCTAATCTCATGGGTCTGCTCCTAGAGTCTAGGCCATTTATTAAACAACTCCCAGCAGGTTTGCCACAATCTATCCTTCTCCCTTTCCCACCCTGTGCATTTCCTGCCCCGCTCCAACCTCCAAACCAGACTGTGCAAACCTTCCCATCTCCGGTGTATTTGCTGTCCCTCTCCCTCCTTCAGGAACCTATCAGCAACCATGCAATAATCCCTACCTTAGCTGGCTCCACTGCAGCCATTTCTCTCCCCTGTCCCATGGGAGGATGGAATGAGCTGGAGCGAAACATGGACGTCATTCTGCAGCCTGTCTGGGTGAGAAGGGCAGTTGTGGAGGTTTCAGAACAGGTTTTAGTTAGTTTCACATCACGATTCACCCAGGCCCTTTCCCTGCAGACAGACATCCTAGATTCTGCCATGCTGAGAAAATGCTCAATCTCTTTATTATAGTGTATACCTGGCCCCTCCTGTCAGGCTAAGCCCAGAGAGAGATTTTTAACCTCCCTTCTCTGTACCCCCATCCAATAACAAAACCCTGGTCTACACTGGATGTGGAGGTTGATCTACGATACGCAACTTCAGCTATGAGAATAGCTTAGTTGAAGTCGGCTTACTTAGATCGACTTACTGCAGCATCCGACTGCTGCTGCTAACCCATCGACTCCGCATTCGCCCCTTGAGGCAGTGGAGTACTGGAGTTGATGGGAGAGTGCTACCTGCCGATCCGGTGGTAGGATAGACCTGCCCTTTGTCTCTGAACACAATATTAGAAAAGAGCAGAACCAAAGGAGTCACTGTGGGGGATTCCCTCGGACACTGACCCCCCGGCAGTCACACCCCAGCAGGGGGAATATGGAGTCAGGTACTGGCTTTTCCTCTGTCTGATCCTTTTCTTGTTCACTGGAAAGTGGTTCTGCCCAGGGATGCTGCAATACATGTGTCTGGGTGCACTAGAGAGCTGGAAATCTCTCCCCCCACTCATTTCTCCCACTGCCCCTTTCAGTCTCTCCTTCCCCTGTCCTCTCTCCCTGCCCCTCTGGCTGGGAAAGTCCAGTCCTGGTTCTTTGCTCTCCCATGCCAGGAGAAAATCCAGCCAACTACTAATGGGAGGAGAAATTGGGGGGAGGTGGGGGGCTGTTTTTGCAGTCACTTTCTTGCCAGTCCCTAGCACTTTCTCTGCGGTCTGTTACCTGGAGTCGGTGGCTCAGAATTTGTATTAACAGAGCCCAGGTCTGCTAGTACCAACTGGAGAAAGTCATCCCCTGAGCCAGGCAGAGAAGAAGCTTTAATTAAGGTCACTTCCCAGCACAGAACCCCGCTGGGGGAGCAGCGGCTGCTAAGCCTGGTCTCCCAGATCACAAAGGAAGCTGCAGCGTCTGACCCAGGAAGCTGAACCCCAATATCCTGAGCAGAGAGGGACAGAGCGTTTGAGCAGCTTCCCTCCTTTAGCTCTCTGGGGAGAGCAGCTAATGAGAGCCCCTCCTCACAGGGAGAATCTCATTTTCTCCACTGTCCATCTGGAGTCACTCCCTGTCTTTCCATGCAGTGACTCTGGATTAACAATGTTCTCAATGAATCCAGATTTCAGAAAGAAGGAGTCCAGAATGCTGTGGAAGATAGTGATAAACCCCTTCCCACCTCCCTCACCCCCCAGATCTAGGACAAGGAATCAGGGCAGGAATTTTCCCTAGGAAACCAGAAGTTCCTGCAGTTTTCAAGAGGAGAGAAAAGCAAAATCTGTCACTTCACCTCACAGTGTTTGATAAGTGGCTAGAAAGTTATCATGGTGACTGGGCCTGGCCGGGGAATGCCAGGAAGTGCTTGGAGCCAGGATTCTGGCACAAGCTGATGAGATAGAAGGAGCATGGTTAGTAGCAGCCCCCAGAGCCTCCATCCAGGGGCCTCCAAACACCCCCCAGTACCCAGAATCCAGACCCCCCAGCCAGGGTCCCACCATATATTCCCTGGGACCCAACCCCCAGAATCCCTGGCCAGAGACCCCAGATACCCCTCAGAGCCCCACCAACCAGAGAACCCCCACCAGATCTTCACTGCCAGGCTAGGAATCCCAAAGGGTTCCCCCCACCAAGAGCCCCCACCAGCCAGGGACCCCAATTGGGAACTCACTGCCTGCCTAGGACCCCCGCCTGCCCTTCAGCAGAAAGGTAAGACATGTCCATGCCCTGTCACTAGCAAATAATGGTCACCATGGATCCACCCCAAGGTGGCTACATCTTAGCAATGTGGGAAGCAGCCCCTTCCAGAGACCATTTGTCATGGGCTTTGGGATACTTCTGGACCCACGCTGCACTCAGTGACCTCCTCACCCAGTGCCAGATGGAGAAAAGAAAAGGGTCCAGCCAATTCTCCCATTACCAGCTGGGAACCACTGATCCCCCAAACAGGGGGAGGCCTCTGGCTTTGATTAAACATGTGGCTGGTCTCTTTCATCAGCAAACATTTAAACAGAGATAAAGGAGGAACAAATGATTCTCAAAGGAGAGGGGAAAGATGATCACTGGGCAATTTAACCCCCTGCGACCTCCAGGATGGACAATGACTCAGGGCAACAGGTTCCCTCCAAGGAAGGAGAAGTTGCTGGGATTGAGAGACATGGGGAACAGCCCGAAACCGACAGGATTTTTAATTGATATTTGATAATGACGTAGAAAGAGGGAAATGCTGAGCTTTGAGATCAATGTTCAGAAATGAAAGAGAAAGGGTGGAAATCTGAACGATTTTGGATCCATTTTTGCCAATTATAGAGAAGAAAGTGTAAAATCTGAGGTATTTTATATCAGTTGTTGGTATGAGGTAAAATCTGAGTGTATTTCACATCAATATTTGATAAATGAATAGAGCAGAAATGGGCAACATTTGCAAACATTTTTTATCCATGTTTAGAATCTGAGGAAAGGTGTAAATCTCAGATTTCCTTTTTATTTTATCATTAGAGAGACAAGGAAAAAATCTCTGGGGATATTCACTTAGAAATAGACAACTAAAGGGAAATGGAGCAAATGTTTAGGGTATAAACATGTCACAAGGTAAGCAATTGACAACACGAGAGAAAAACACCAAGATCTGGGGGGATTTTATGTTGCTATTAAATAACTAAAGGGAAAAGGGGGGCTGTTTGACTGGATTTTATGAGACTATCCAATACATAAACACAAAGTGATGGCACCTCCCTCTGCCACCATTCCCATGGGCAGCAGGGAGCCCTTTGAGGAGCTGATTTAAGGGGGGGGGGAGCTGGAAGGCTCCGTGGATAAAGGAAGGGGGCAGCAGTGGGGGACGAGCAGGTGACTGGGGGCTGAGGGAAACGGTCTTGGTAGTTGGGGGCAGTAACTGGGACTGGGAAACCGGGGTCCGGGCAGCCCCCACGGGGGGCACGTGCCCCTCCCGTCCCCGCCCTGGCAGAGAACCGGCATCTCACCCCCCCCACACACACACACGCCAGGGGCAGCCACGTGCTGGGGACTGACCCAGGGCAACAATTTCCCACCTAAATGAGGACAAATCGCTGCAGGTAAAATGGGTGGGAAAAACTGCCCCATCGGAGAGATTTTAAATGGACACTTGAGAAGTATGGGGAGACCAGGGCAATATGGGGGGAGATCAGAGAGCTGATCATCGGGGGGGGGGGGGGAATCTCCCTGGATTTTAGAGCCACGTGTGATAACGAGAGAAAAGGGGAAACACTTGACAGACTTTGTACGGGGGAGGACGTGGCACAAACAGGGAAGGATTCAGTGAATTTACCTCCCCACCCCCCGCAGGGGAATTTCCTGGCTGCACAAAACAGTTCGAATCTCCCTCCCCACAGACCCCGCCCCGCGCAACCCCGCCCCCCCGGGGTCTCTCACTCACCGGCTCACACGGAGGCGGCAGCAGCAGCTTTGTTCTCCCGCCCCCAGCGGGGCTCGCACGGAGCATGCGCAGTTCCAGCTGCTGACCCCTCCCTCACCTGGGCTGGGGAGGGCGGACGCGGCCCCGGGGCAGGCTGGGAGATGTAGTTCCGGACTCTCCCTGGAGCGGAAGTGACGTCGGCCACGGAGGCGGAGCCGGAGCGCGGACGCGTCTGGGTCGCTGCGGTTCTGCCTGGCTCATGCGGGGCCGTTGGAGCCTCTCCCGGGCCGGAGAAGGTTTGTGCCGCTGGGGCTCTGGGCATGCGCAGATCGCGGCGGGAGAGACCTTCATTAACCCCCCCCCCCGCTCCCGGCCCGGGCCCCGCCCCCGCTGCGGAGCTGCAGCCTCCAGGTCCCGGCGCCAGCCCGGGGGCGGGGCGGGGCGGGGCCGGGCCGGGCGGGGGGCGGAAGTGTCGGTGCAGCCCGGACATGGCCGGGGGGTGGGAGGAGCCGGTGACCCCCCCCGAGGAGCGGGGAGAGAAAGGGGGGGGCTGAGATCCCCTCGGATTTACCGCTGCCCCCCCCCGTGGGGACCCCCCGCCCCCTTTCTCCCTAGAGAGCCACGAGCAGCCCCCAGGGTGACCCCCCTCCCCCAACCCCTGAGAAGTTCCCTGTCCCCCCCCCCGATTGTGCCCCATTTTCTCTCCCCTTCGCCAGTGTCCAGCTCTCCCTGGGGCTGGTGGGGGCTCTGGGGGTGTCTGGGGCCCCTGGCCAGGGACTCTGGGGACTGGGGGCCAGGGAAGATCTGGCAGGACCCTGGCTGGGGCTGTGCGGGTGTCTGGGGCCCCGGCTGTGGGGTCTGGGCTCTGGGCACTGGGGGGTGTCTGGGGGCTGCTGCTAACCCTGATCCTGCTCCCGGATCAGTTTGTGCCACAATCCTGGCTCCAAGCGCGGCCAGGCAGCCCCCAGCCAGGCCCACTCACCCTGATAACTTTCTGTCCACTTAGCAAACACTGTCAGGTGAAATCACAGATTTTGCTTTTCTCCCCTCTTGAAAACTGCAGGAACTTCTGGTCCCGCAGGGAATATTCATGCTCCCTTCCCACCCCCGTCCTTGTCCTAGATCTTGGGGGTGGGAAGGGGGCTAGAAATGCCACACAATGGTCTCTTCCACAGCGTTCTGGACTCCTTCTTTCTGAAATCTGGTTTCATTGAGACCATTGTTAATCCAGAGTCACTGCATGGAAAGACAAGGAGTGACTCCAGATGGACAGTGGGGCAAATGAGATCAGCAGTTCTCCCTGTGAGGAGAGGCTCTCATTAGCTGCTCTCCCCAGAGAGCTAAAGGAGGGAAGCTGCTCAAACGCTCTGTCCCTCTCTGCCCGGGATATTGGGGTTCAGCTTCCTGGGTCAGACGCTGCAGCCTCCATTGTGATCTGGGAGACCAGGCTTAGCAGCTGCTGCTCCCCCAGCGGGGCTCTGTGCTGGGATGTGACCTTAATTAAAGCTGCTTCTCTGCCTGGCCCAGGTGATGACTTTCTCCAGCTGGTCCTAGCCCCTTGGGGCAGCCCTGGGCCCTGTTAATACAAATTCTACCACAGACTCCAGGTAACTGAAAGTCCTCTGGGAAAGTGCTGGGGACTGGCAAGAAAGTGACTCTGCACAAACAGCCTCTCCTCCCATTAGCAATTGCCAGGAGCAAATCCAGCCATGGGAGAGCAAAGCCCCCAGGAATGGGACTGTCCCAGCCAGAGGGGCAGGGAGAGAGGACAGGGGAAGGAGAGACTGAAAGGGGCAGTGGGAGAAATGAGTGGGGGGGGAGAGATTTCCAGCTCTCTAGTCCACCCAGACACATGTATTGCAGCATCCCTGGGCAGAACCACTTTCCAGTGATCAAGAAAAGGATCAGACAGAGGAAAAGCTGGTTCTTGACTCCATATTCCCCCTGTTGGGGTGTGACTGCCGGGGGGTCAGTGTCCGAGGGAATCCCCCACAGTGACTCCTTGGGTTCTGCTCCTTTCCAGCCTTGTGTTCAGAGACTTAGTTATGAAATTGGGGGATGGAGAAGGAAGGTTAAAAATCTCTCTCTGGGCTTAGCCTGGCAGGAGAGGCCAGGTCCACACTGTAATAAAGAGATTGAGCGTTTTCTCAGGATGGCAGAATCTAGGATGGCTGTGTGCAGGGAAAGGGCCTGGGGGAATCATCCTGTGACATTAACTAAAGCCTGTTCTGTAACCCCAACAACTGCCCTTCTCACCCTCCCAGGCTGCAGAATGACGTCCATGTTTCACTCCAGCTCATCCCATCCTGCCATGGGACAGGGGAGAGAAATGGCTGCAGAGGAGCCTGTTCAGGTAGGGATTATCGGGGGGTTGCTGGTGGGTTCCTGCAGGAGGGAGAGGGACAGCAAATACACTGGAGATGGGAAGATTTGCACAGTCTGGTTTGGAGCCGGGCAGGAAATGCACAGGGTGGGGAAGGGAGGAGGACAGCTTGTGACATTTCTGCTGGGGGGAGTTTAATGAGTGGCCCAGATTCTAGGAACAGACCCATGAGATTAGGAGGTGGAAATACCCAAATTTGTGAAACAGAAAATAACCCTCCTACATGGGGCTAGGAAAACTGACCAGACTCCCAGTGCTGGAGCCTGACCTGACTGACCAGCCGCTGTGAGATATGAAGGGGGCACCCACTAGTGAGGTTTAGGGGAGATTCCCCTCCTTTTGTATCCAGCTCTGCACAATGAGGAAGGTGTTAGGCTTCCTACCGGAGATCTCTCCCTGGTACCTGCTAGGGGCTCCATCTCCTTTATCCGTCTGTGGTTAGTAGGAGTGTGATGGATCTGCTGGGAGAGAAAAGGGGCTCTCTGTTCGTCCCCTTAACCTGGTGTTTCCAGGATGCTCTGAGTGGGGTGGAGGTGGGACTCTGACTGTGATCCACCCAAAGCTTGCATTTGATTGGCTTCTCTCCCCCACAAATAGTGGGGCTGTGAGTGGGGCAGCAGGTACTGAGTGTTGGACTCTTGCTCTTTCAGGGGCCAGTGACCTTCGAGGAGGTGGCTGTGTATTTCACCAGGGAAGAGTGGGCTCTGCTGGACTCTGCTTAGAGAGCCCTCTACAGAGACGTCATGCAGGAGAACTATGAGACTGTGACCTCGCTGGGTAAGGATTCCAGTCCCCTCAGTTCTTGGAAGGGGAAATGAAGAGACATGGTTCACGCCAGCCCCACAATGCTACCTCTGCTCTGTCCTGTCTCTGCATCACCCCAATATGCCAGTGACCCACACACTGCCACAGACCCTCCCCTGCTGCAGAACACAGGAACAGTATTGCACAGTGTCAAATATCTCCTGTTTGCATAAGTAAACTTCTTTGAGATGGGGCAACCACATCTGCATGCAGTGTTATGCTCCTACAAAGCACACGGGATCTTTATAGAGGAAGGTAAATACACAGCATTTATTGAGAATATAACAGTTAGCATATGCTTTTTACACACTCTCTGTCTCTCTCTCTCTCTCTCTTCATAGTTACTGGTCTGTTGTAGCTGAAGTCAATCTAATGGCCAGTTAGATTGAGCACGAGTGTGGGGCTGGGCTCTTGTCGGTCGCAATCCAATGCTCCGGGAGTGTGGCAAGATGAACCCAAAGTCCCATGGCCAAGCACCCTGGTTCTTATAGGGTTTTTTCCTTTGTTGAACTCTATGGATTTTGCTGTATCAGTTTGTGATCGGTTACTTCTTAACTGGTGTAAACATTCCAGTGCACCTCCGAGAGGGTCAGCCTGTCCTTTTGTTCTCATTTAATCAATTGTCCTCAGGGGTGCCAGCCTTGACCTCAGGGTCATCAATCTGCCCTTCATTATGGATGCGCGTTGTTGATTCTTTGATGTCATTTAAGTCTCTTGACTCCTTCTTCCTTGACTCTGGCTATAACAATGGCCTTTACACCTTCTCTTTTCCTGATGCATATATCCTCATTCACACAAACCCACTGAGAATATAAACAGTAGTGTTTTATATCGAGCAAAAAGGCATTGCAAATGAAACCTTGCCTTCAATGTTTCTCTAATCTACTTAACATAGACACAATAGTGAATCCTGTCTCTTACTTACTAAACCTTAAAACAAAGACATATAGATTTAACTAGAGTGCCTAATTTGTAATACATAGAGGAAACCATAGCAGTGTAACTTATCCTAAAACAAAAGGTGACCATAATCAGTCAGAAGGATTGTTCTGGTCTGTCATTCCTTTCTGCTATTCAAACAGGGTGGCTGACAAGATGAAATCAAATCGTACATTAAATTCTCCCAGTACATTATAAACTCCAGCTCCTACAGCCGTATTCAAGATGTGGGCGCACCATAGATTTGTATACAGGCAATATGATATTTTCTGTCTTTTCTATCCCTTGCTTAATGATTCCCAACATTCCGTTCGCTTTTTGACTGCTGCTGCACATTGAGTGGATGTTTCCAGAGAACTATCCATGACTCCAAGTTCTCTCTCTTGAGTGGAAACAGCTAATTTAGACCTCATCATTTTATATGTCTAGTTGGGATTATGTTTCCCAATGGGCTGCACTGTGTGCTATCCTGACATCTAGTAATGCTGAGATCCTGCATTCAGTACTGTCCCTGCCCTTCCTGTTCCCTTTCTCCACTGAACCCCACCAGCCCATGCTTCCTGTTCCCAGCTTCTCCAGGACTCTCTCATTGTCTCTGGACCTCTCCGTCAGCAAGAAGCAGTGGCAGGGAGACTTGCCCTCTCTCTGGAGTCTTGGATTTCTGGGACGTGGATTTACTTTCTCTGTGTTTTGGGAGCCTCTTTGAAATTGAGTGTCTGTGACATTAACTACAGTGCAATCTGGAGTGTTGAACAGCTGTGTCCCCTCAGTTTCCCAAGCTGGGGTGACTTTTACTCTGTTTTACTGTGAGAGCAGCCACTCCTGGGCAGTTATCACACAGTCTCCAGCATGTAACTCACTCTCAGCTACACAGTATTTAGTGCTGCTAGTCAGCGACTCAGGAGTTACAGTGCAGCACAGGAAAACCCCAGAAAAGTCTCTGTTCCCAGACTTCCCCCAGAAATGTGAATCTTTCCCTGTCCAGCACACTACTGAACAAGGCAAGCTCATATGAAGTCTGTCATTTCATCAGTGGAAACTGACATGCACCAGCCTTGTTATCCCATGTAGATGAGTGGACTCACCCCTGCGGCACCCCCTGCTGGTGACTTCGGGGAATTAGCTCATTCCAGCTCCCGCGCACCCTCTGCAGGCCGGTGATCCGCCTGTCCTCTGAGCCCCCATGTCCCTCCCTGGACCTGGTGCCCCTTTTACCTGGGGTGCTGCCCTCTGGCAGTAACCCCTCAGTCTTAGGGTCTCCCCTCCCCAGGGAACTCCCACCCACTATTCCCACCTCGGCTCAGTATAAGGCCAGTCATCGTCTAGCCCCACACCCTGGGGCAGGCTGCAGTATCAGCCACTCATCACTGGCAAGGAGGGTTTGGACCTGCTGCCTTTGCCTACCCTTGGGCTGCCCTCTGCAACCCCCCCAGTACCTATTGCCTTCTGCTAGGCCGCAGCCTGGGGCTTTCCAGGCTGGAGCTCCCCAGCTCCTCTGCCTTTCCCCAGCCCTGCTTCACTCAGGTACCCTGTGTCCAGCTCCCTGCAGCCAGGCCCATCTCCCTCTACAAACAGAGAGAGATTCTATCTGCCCCTGGCTTCTGTGCCTTTATAGGGCCAGCTGAGTCTGTTTGGGGTGTGGCCCCAGCTGCAGCCACTTCCCCCAATCAGCCCAGCCTAAACGCTGCTTTCTCCAGCCACAGCCTCCTCCCAGGGCTGTTTTTAACCCTTCAGAGCAGGAGCGGACGTCCACCCCACTACGTCCCAAATGCAGTTTCCAACACACTTTAATCCAAACACACTAGTTGGATAAAACAATAAAAGAAGATTGTTAATTACCAAAAAAAAGATTTTAAGTGACTACAGGTAACGAGGCATAAAAGTCAGAATTGTTTACAAAAGAAATGCAGATAAAACACAAATAAATTTGTTAGTCTCTAAGGTGCCACAAGTACTCCTGTTCTTTTTACAAACTAACATGTAGGTCAGGGGTGGGCAAACTACAGCCCGCAGGCCACATCCGGCCCGCGGGCCCAGCCTGCCCGGCCCCTGAGCTCCCCTCTCCCCTCCCCTGCTGTCCCCTTGCCCCCCGCTGTCCCCTTGCCCCCTCAACATGCCGCGCCACCAGTGCTCTGGCCCACCGCTCCTGGGCAGTGCTGCAGCGGTGGGGCTGCGAGCTCCTACTGCTCTGAGCGGCATGGTAAGGGGGCCGGTCTGCACGCTCCTGAGGGACCTTGTGTCTAGCTCTGGCGGGCCGCATGGCTGTGGTAAGGGGGCCAGGGCTGGGGGGTTGGATAAGGGGCATGGAGTCCCGGGGACAGTCAAGGGACAGGGAGCAGGGGGCGGTTGGGCGGCTGGTCAGGGGATGGGGAATGGGGGGGCTGGATAGGCGTGGGAGTCCCGGGGTCCGTCAGGGGGCAGGGATGTGGATATGGGTCGGGGCAGTCAGGGGACAGGGAGCAGGAGGGGTTGGGTGGGGTTCTGGGGGGGGCGGTAGGTAGGGTGGGGGGGGTTGGGAGGAGGCGGTCAGGGGACAAGGATCAGGGAGGCTTAGATAGGGGGTGGGATCCCAGGGGAGTCCTGGGGGGGTGGTTAGTGGTGGTGGGGGTCTCTGGAGCAGGTGATCAGAGGACAAGGAGCAGGGGGGGTTGGATGGGTCGGCAGTTCTGAAGGAGGCAGTCGGGACAGGAAGTGGGTCGGGTCGGATAAGGGGCGGGACCAGGCTGTTTGGGGAGGCACAGCCTTCCCTACCCGGCCCTCCATACAATTTTGGAAGCCCAATGTGGCCCTCTGGCTAAAAAGTTTGCCCACCCCGATCTAAGTTAACAAGCTGAAACGGATTGAAAGCAAATGTTCTCTCACCATCTGCTGAGACAGGCTGGTTTTCCTTTCAGCCAGGACTCCCCTAACCCGCCCCTGCTGCCCACGTTCAGCTCTGCAGGAGTTGTCATGAGCAGAGGGGAAGGGGAGAGAGAGAGTCTCAAGCATTTTTCTCACCTCTTTTTATAATTCAATCCTTTGTACTAGAAACAACTTCAGTTCTCAGCTGAGTCATGGGGCCAGGCTCTCCGTTGTACATATGAGCTTCAAGTGTCCCTGTGATGGAATGTAAATGTGTTCACACCTTCCCCCTGCCGCAGAATGGCTGTTTGACCAGCTGTTTAACTTGCTGTCTCCGAGAAACTGATCTTCCCCGGAATTATAACTTTCAGTAATATCATACAGTAAAATCTCATAATTTTACATAGTGTTGCTACACATTTTAACAGGATAATATTCAGTAGATTGTGTTTTCAAAATGCCATTCTGTGTACAAAATTGATCATAATTTTCTAGGAGAGTGAACATAGGGACAGACTGACACAGTGTCTGTCTGTGTGTGTTCCCAGCAGATATGTGGGTATTTCAATACATCATGCTGAGTGTTCAGCATCTTCAAGGACTGGTCCTGGGAATTCACTGCTTTACCAAGTGTGACACTGTATGGAATTCTGAAACTGCTCCTTGTCCCCTGAGCGCCACCTCCAGAGACCCCCCCCTCCCTAACTGCCCTCCCAGGACCCCAGCCCCTACCCAACCCCGCTGCTACCTGTCCCCTGACTGCCCTGACCTCTATCCACCACCCTGCCCACTGACAGACCCCTGGGACTCCCACACCTATCCAACCCCCCATACCCCCGAACCTCCACCCCATCCAACTGTCCCCTAACTGCCCCCCAGGGCTCCCTGCCCCTTATCTAACCCCCCGACCCCCTTACCATGCCGCTCAGAGCAGCGTGTCTGGCAGCCACGTGGACCGCGCAGAGCCAGACACACTGCCCAGCAGGAGCGCACAGCCCCTCCCCGCCCCGCAGGAGCGCACTGCCTGCGCGGTGGCGTGGCTATGGGGGAGGGGCTAGTCTCCCCAGCCAGGAGCTCAGGGACCGGGCAGGACGGTCCTGTGGGCTGGATGTGGCCCGTAGTTTGCCCATCCCTCATCAAGGGCATAAACCTATTGAGTCAGCAAGACATGCAGGGGTGTGTCTGTGTGCTGAGACCTCCGAGGCTTTTCCATGCCCTGTGCTGTGAAGCTTGTGTTTGGGACACAGGAAGTACAAGCCACATGGCAAAAGGAATATAAAGGGCAGCTGCATCATCTCCATTTTGTCTTCAATCCCTCTTCCTACCTCTGGAGCAACTTCTGTACAAATTGAAGCCTGGAACAAAGGACTGAATGACCCATCCAAGCTGTGGATGTGTTCCAGACGGACTTTCAAGCCAGCAACTCACCAATACTGCTAAGAACATGATATATAGATTTCTGAATGCATCTCACTACTTTCCCATTTAACAACGTTTTTTGTGTCGTGTCTTGTCTTTCCATGCTAAAGGATCGGCTGGTAGTGTGGTCTTTTGGGTAAGATCCAAACCTATAGTGATCTTGTAATGTGGCTGACCTTTTGGGGTCAGAAAAACATTTTGTATATGAGCAGAGTTTTTAAATAACCTCTCACTGTACTGGACCTAGGTGCTGATTGGGAGTCGGAGAACTGGAATGCAATAAAAGGGGCTGTGTGATTTCTTTTTTCAGCTTCTCGGTAACCCGTGTGTGGGATCAGAAGCAGTTTGTGACTGGTCGTTGAGTTTAACTTCTGTGTTAACCACCAGTTTTGGGAGCATCTGCTCTCCCTTTTTCAGCCTGCCCTGACCCTGGCATTTTCAGTGTGGACTGCCCCAGGCACACCAGTCACACTAAGCACTGAAGTTAAATTAATAGAATGTTTTTTATGACAAAGTTATGAAATCAAGTGACCTCCTTTGTTTTCTTTCTTCTGAGCAGGGTTTCCAGTTTCCCAACCTGATGTGATCTCCCAGCTGGAACAAGGGGAAGAGCCATGGGTCCCAGACGTCCAGGGTTCAGAGGAAAGAGAGATCCTGAGAGCTCCCTGCACAGGTGAGGAAAGATTAAACCAACTCAGAATCTGTAAGTGCCTGAAGGAAACATCTGGGATGCCCTACAATGCCCTTGGAAGGTCTCTCAGTTCAATATTGTCCCTAGCAGGGGTCGTATCCTTAGGGTAAATATAGCTCATGGCTTCCTGTAGACCCTAGCAGACACCAGACAGTAGCTTCCTCCCTTCCCCCTGTGAATTTGGATGGGATGTGAAGGCTGAATTGATCCCCTCCTCTCTCCTGTTTGGGGAAGAACTTGGGGGAGTTCAGTTCCTGATTATCATTTGACCTCTCTCCAGTACTTGTATTGGTTTGGCCTTCCCCTTTCCATCCCTGTTTGAGGTTTCTGTCTCTATCACAGCAGGTGACGCAAGGGTATGTGAGAAAGAGGAGCAGAATTCTCAGCAGGAAAATGTTGAGCAAGTGGATAAACACAGAGCATTATCAAAAAGATCGAAAAGGAATGTGTCCTGGAGTCATAAGCAGGAAAAATCCCGTGACATTCAGCACAGACCAGAAGGAGAGCAGGGAAACCAGCCAGGGGAGAAAGTGGGTAAATGTATTTCCAGTCAGGAAACTCAGAAGGACCTCAAGGAAACCACAACACAACAGGAAATCCTCAGCAGAAAGAGAAAAAATACATGCACTGAGTTTGGGGAAAACGTATGTGATTACTCCATCCTTATAAAGCATCACAGAATCCACACAGGGAAGAGGCCCTATGAATGCACTAAGTGTGGAAAATGCTTCCCTAGCAGCTCAGACCTTACCGAACATCAGAGAATTCACACAGGGGAGAGGCCCTATGAATGCAGTGAGTGTGGGGAAAAATTCAGTCGCAGCTCAGGCCTTTATCAACATCAAAGAATCCACACAGGGGAGAGGCCCTATGAATGCAGTGAGTGTGGGAAAACCTTCAATTGCAGCTCAAACCTTCTTACCCATCAGAGAATCCACACAGGGGAGAGGCCCTATGAATGCAGTGAGTGTGGAAAATGCTTCACTCACAGCTCAGCCTTTTCTCAACATCAGAGAATTCACACAGGGGAGAGGCCCTATGAATGCAGTGAGTGTGGGAAAACCTTCAGTCTCAGCTCAAACCTTCTTACCCATCAGAGAATCCACACAGGGGAGAGGCCCTATGAATGCAGTGAGTGTGGGAAAACCTTCAATTGCAGCTCAAACCTTCTTACCCATCAGAGAATCCACACAGGGGAGAGGCCCTATGAATGCCGTGTGTGTGGAAAATGCTTCACTGACAGCTCAACCTTTTCTCAACATCAGAGAATCCACACAGGGGAGAGGCCCTATGAATGCAGTGAGTGTGGGGAAACCTTCAGTCGCAGCTCAAACCTTATTAGACATCAGAGAATCCACACCGGTGGGAGACCCTATAAATGCAGTGAGTGCGGAAAATGCTTCACTGACAGCTCAGCCTTTTCTCAACATCAGAGAATCCACACAGGGGAGAGGCCCTATGAATGCAGTGAGTGTGGGAAAACCTTCAGTCGCACTTCACACCTTATTAGACATCAGAGAATCCACACCGGTGGGAGACCCTATAAATGCAGTGAGTGCGGAAAATGCTTCACTGACAGCTCAGCCTTTTCTCAACATCAGAGAATCCACACAGGGGAGAGGCCCTATGAATGCAGTGAGTGTGGGAAAACCTTCAGTCGCAGTTCACACCTTATTAGACATCAGAGAATCCACACCAGTGGGAGACCCTATAAATGTAGTGCGTGTGGGAAAACCTTCTGTGGGCACTTAGCCCATGTTAGACCTTATTAGTCATCAGAGAATCTGCAAGGGAGATCAACAACAAACACCTCTAGGGCTATCAATACCCTTTTTTTCTTTAATAATTTTCCTGATTCCCACATAGTAACTTTTAAAGCTGTTTGAACTGTTTGCAGCATGGTTATCCCTCAGTTTGACCAGATGAGTGGCCCATTTTTGCCTTTTGCAGTTTGCCCTGTTTTGAGGTGGACCCATTTGTCCTTTCTATCAACTCCATTATCCCATGAGTAATTCGAGTGTGCCCTTCCTATCAGGAACCAGGGAGCATCACATTTATACTATTCCTCCTATTTCAAAGTTATTGTTAGTCACCAGTGATACAGATTGTATCATTGCCACTTGTTCTCACGTTGCTCTGGGTTGTCCTGAAGAGCAGATATAATGGGGATTTTTCAAATTGTAGTTAAATGAAGGGGCAGGGAAAAAAAGTGTAATTTCAGCCTCTGTGACACTGGAAGGAGATAGGGAGATGCAGAGATTCCCTCCTTCCCCATCACTGCAGAACCGTTAACCTCTGCATGGCTCAGACAAAAGGTATCATCATCACATTCTATCCATCCACTTCTCAAAGTGTCCTGTGAGGAACAGTTCTCAGCTGTCTGTGCTTGGAGACGATGCTTTGACTTCTTTAATCTTATATCAGAGTCGCTCTGACTGGAGATGAAAGTGTCAAAGACCTGGGAGGGGAATTCAAATGGATCCCAAACACAGTGTGCTCATTGGGAGTTTAAATCGCAGGTTCCATCTATTGGTAAAGCCACTTCTGGCAAGGTGTGAGTGGTTTTGTCCCCCATTATGGCAATGCTCGGATACTAAAAATTTTGTAAATAACATAACTGGCTATTGAGACAGTGCTGAGTGAAGTATGTTTGAATGGATCAGAGGAGAATGTGATGGGAGAATCTCTTATCCTGATTCTGAATAATCAGATGTAACCTGCTCTGGAATTTCACTTCACACTTTCATTGCCGTGTATTCTATCTCTCTGCGATGTGGGTTTCTATCTTTCCTGAAGGCTGTTTGGTCACTCAGTTGGATAGTAGTTCAGTTTGATAGGATGTAGCTCAGATTTATTGGAGAATTTAAGACAAATTACTATTTGCTAAAGTCATCATTTCTCACTTCAGCTTTGCTTTTTCCCCATCCCTGCATGATGTCATGGAGAAGGTTGAAGTGCAGTTCTGTCTGCATTAGAGAACTCTCCAATTTATTGGACAGGCTAACAAAGAAACAGCAGTGATTTAAAATCTCTACTCAGAAATGGTGAACAACAGCGAAACCCCAACTAACTGAAGGAAGTGCATATGATCACAGTGTAGTTCAATTGTTTACGTCAATATTGTCCCAGATGATCGGGGGAGAAAATTCCATGGTAAGTGATTTTTGAACTAGGCACAATGCCCATGTATTTGGTTCCAAAGCCTTTGTAACCCAGGCCCTACAGAAGATCATTCGTAGCTAATCTTATTGTATCGGAGATGCTGCCCTTCATGATGCAGATGTTGAGGAAATAGAAGTGGAGTTTTGTTGAATTTATCCTTTGTAGGTGCTAAAAATGTATATCGAATCAAATCAGTTTTGGAAATCTAATAGCTGCAAAAAAATAGCTATTTTTGAATAGAAACTCCAGCTCTGGTCACTAATGAAGACTGTGATCCAGCCCTGTATCCAGTCCCTTGCCTGGAACTGTGCCACCAAATGAAAGAAAAGCTGGGCATGTTTTGGTAAGCCTCCATGTTTTGGTAAGCCTCACTAACACTGCTGAGATTTGGAGTGGTTTTGTAAAGGATTCTACTTCGGAGAAGTGTAAATTTACCCTAACCAAGGCCAAGGATTTGGAAAGAGCTGGGGCTGAAAGAGTCCACACCCAGTTCTTGGTTTCCACCCCAGTAAAGGAAGCTTTGGTGACCAATGACCCAAGGAAAATTGTTTGTACAACTCCATTTCCTAGTTCAGTGTCACTGATTACAGTTCCAGAGGATGCCAGGTTACACTGAGAACAATCATCCTTCACCATTTGGATCCAAAGAGAGAGTGCTTCAAAGGACATTCCTTCCCCGTGGATCCCAAACTGGCTGCCTGATTGGGTAACAAGGACTTCAAGGCTGTAGAAATGATGGTAACCAATGAGGCAATGAATGTATCAGGCTCCAATTTCAGACTTCCGGATACTCACATGTTGAGTTCTGATTCTGTGGTTTTGTGTCCGATGCTATGGCTACACAATAAAGCTGATGTTGGTGCAGCTGCACCAATGTAGCTGCGCTGCTGTAGCGCTGCTATTACAGACGCTTTCAGCCAATGGGAGAGATTTCTCCCATCGGACTCGATTAGTCCAACCCTCGCAAGCGGCAGTGGCTCTTTTGGCAGGAGAAGTTCTGCTGCTGATGTATCGCTATCTACACAGGGGGTTAGGGCTGTGTAACTACATTGCTCAGTGGTGTGGATTTTTCACACATCTGAGTAATATAGTTAACCGATAAATGTCTTCAGTGTAGACCAGACCGTTCTCTCTTGTGTTTTATGCATTTACATCACTTCTCTATCTTCTCTCACTTTGAAAGATTAAAAGTGTGACACAAGAGGTCTTTTTCCTCATGATGCAAAGATTCCCACATAGGAGACCCCTTCCACCAACACATATTGCAGAAGATCCTGAGATTATGAACTCACAGAAGTGGTTGGGACAAACCACAACTTGAGCCAAGGTTCAGTTGTTGGCAATAGGCATTAAAAGAAAACTAACATATATGATAAGAATGTGATCTTTGAATATTTTTTATCATCTATTAAAATGAGATTATTGGTGAAGTTATTGGTTAAAGAAGAAGAGACTAAATGTGTGATAATCTGAAGTATTTTGGAAAACTGAAAGTTGTCGGGTTTTTGTTTTGTTTTGTTAGTCGTACAGGAAATGATGGCTAATCTTGAAAAGTTAATTTGATTTAATTTACCCCCTGTAGTATAAAGAGTTCTGGTAGAAAACCTCACTCCAAAGGTTGGGGTGGGAGAATGTGTGTGAGAAAGTGTGTATAAGAGAATATTGGCCCAGTATAGATTTTAGTATTTGGTGTTTTCAAATAGAATTTATTTTGCTTAGTTTCAAAGTCAATTTCTATTCAAAGGAAAGCTACTCAAGGAGATAAATTGTATAAGTTTTTACCCACTTAGACTGTAAGGGTCACTGTCTTCCCCACTTCTCTAATTTGCAAAGGAAAGGCCTGACATCTGTCACAGGATGTGTCCAGCAGGTAGGACAGCTGCACTCATCAACCATCAATATAAAGAAAAAGACTGAAATCCATTGCCTTTCAGGTCAATAAACCATCTAAAGGCTGGTTGATGTTGAAAAGCTGTGTTGGCATAGCCACATCTCTCAGGGGTGTGAAAAGTCCTCTCCACTGAGAGAAGTCGTTAATGTGACCTGAGCCCCAGTGTAGGCAGTGTTGGGTTGTCAGAAGAATATTTCCAGTGTTTGAAGTGTAGACACAGCCTTAACATCAATTCCAATTTTGACCCATCTCCCTATGTGTGAGAAAGTTACTCGTATGGAGGGCTGAGCCAGCTGTCCAATCACCCGGTTCCTCAACTGTAGATACAGCTCTTAGTGCCCATGAATGCAAAGACTGAGAGAAATGGAGAGTTCCAACCATTGTCATTTTAGTATCTTATTGTTCCTCTCTCTGTTTTTTGTGCCGGCCTTTCTGTTCTATCAGGGGGTGACTGTATAGCTCAGTGCATCTGTGACAAAAGCTCATTGGTGCCAATTGGCAAAGAGGTCACTGTTCTTCACAAGCAACTCCTGTGTCAGACCCGACAAACTCCCCACACCTAATACCCTGCTTTTATGATATTTATCCAGGAAGCATAGCAGTGAGATCTCTGCTGAAAGCTTGTAAATTATTGACACTCCTAATCACTGCGAGAGGTGTGTCTGAGTTATATTGAAGGAGTAATGTAAGTACATGGAAAATTATGCCCATATGGTATAGTTGTGAAAGTGAGTCACCCCAATCATAGGTCTTGGTGGGGACGGCCCATTCCAGTGGGAGGGAATTGGCACCTGTCCCTTGCTAGCCAGTTATGTGATGTATTGCTCCATTGTCCGCCTTTGCACCAACCCAGAAAAGTCAATGGAAAACCATCAAAGACAAATTACAGACATCGAAACCCTGTGGAAGTGACAAGGACAATATGAGACTGACGAGATCGTCCTTTCTGTGAATTAAGACAAAAGACTGATTCAGTTCATAACAGGGTGGAGAAAAACACTCTGGGTCCATTCACCAAGGAGATTCCTAATGACCAGTGATGCCTCATGAAAGGCAGGGCCGTGGTGCCAAGGGACTAGCAATCAGTGAAATTGACTGAAGTGGGAGGTGAGGCTCTACTTAGATAGGAAAGGTAACTGTTAAAAAGTGTAGGTTGCATTTTCTGATTTTGTTTAGTTGCTAACAGTTGGTTTCCATCACTCATTTTTTGGTTGAAATCTCTATCGGTTGTTAAATAAATTTCTGCTTGTTTGATAACTATACTCAAGTGCTGTGTGAGATACAGTAGCAGTGGTCCACAGTAAAACTAGTAACCTGGGATATACCATTGCTTTGGGCAGAGAGAATCTGGGATTTCTCTGAGTATCTGGTGATCCGGGCTGGACCCCAGAGGGGGACACATTGAAGGAAGTCAGGGGTTAGGGTGGCTGCTGTAGCTCAGAGGAGGGTCCTTGAGTGCCTGACGGGCTGGGTGAGTTTGGTCACTAACATCCAGCTGCCAAATGCAAAACTCCCTCTTCCTAGTGGAAGGTGGCAACAAGGAAACTCGCAGCCCTCAACTCCCTGAGAAGGGTCACAATATGTCTCTATGTTGATCCACCTGTCAAATTCACACAGGGAAAGCTCCCTATAGCACAAAACTATGAAATCATGGAACATGTGCTCTTCACTCTGTGAAAGCATGTAAAGAATCCAAGCGCTGGAGGGTAGGGTTTGGGTCCAGAGTGACCTAGACAAATTGGAGGATTGGGCCAAAAGAAATCTGAGGAGGGTCAACAAGGAGAAGTGCAGAGTCCTGCACTTAGGAAGGAAGAATCCAACGCAGCCTGGGGACCGACTGGCTAAGCAGCCGTTCTTCAGAAAAGGACCTGGGGATTACAGTGGATGAGAAGCTGGATATGAGTCAATAGTCCCCTTGTTGCCAAGAAGGCTAACAGCAGATTGGGCTGCGTTAGTAGAAGCATTGCCAGCAGCTTGAGGGAAGTGTGTTCATTTCAAACCTGCAGCTTATTCATTTCATTTGGTGACCCCTCCTAGTTCTTGTGTTATGAGAAGGAGTAAATAATACTCCCTTCCTTGGTCCTTTAAAAGATATTATGTGACCCTGTAAGAGTCCGGTGTGGGGGCTCGGCCCTCTCAGGAGCGGCCGGGAGCCAGGCCGCCTCACTACACGGCCGAGATCCGCAGTTCAGTCTCCGAAGGTCCAAGGGCTCAGACCCTCAGGCAGGGCTGAGCAAAACAAACAGTCAAGGAAGCCCGACCCCTCAGGCAGGGGCTGAGCAACACAAACAGTCATTTAAGCTCAGGCCCCTTGGGAGCAGGGCTGAGCAGAAACAGTTCAATGAGCTCAGGCCCTTTGTGGCAGGGCTGAGCAGTAAGCAGTACAATAGTTCAGGGCTCAGGTTCTTGAAGCAGGAGCTGAGCAAACCAAACAGTTCAGGGGCTCAGGTCCTTAGGCAGGAGCTGAGCAAACGCCCAACAGGTGAGTCCAGACTTCTATGCCTGAGCGTTGGGAGTGAGAGGGCGACTGCCACCCGTGAGTGGGGTGGCAGGGGGGACACAGGCCCACCCACTCCACTGTGTCCCAGCCCGGGGCCCTAACAGCAGCAGTTAGTCTGCTGCTGTGTCGGTGGGGTCCTGACCGCAACACACCGACATCGGCTCAAAGTCTGCTGTAGCCAGACTGGGGTCAGCTACCCCCGGGCTACTTTCCATCTCCCCCTCCATGGGTACCTGCTCAGTACTGGTGTCCGGCGCTGGGTCCCACACCATGGGTTCCTCGTCGTGCTGAGAGTCGGCTAGCTTGGGCTGCTCCTCAGGACGCGGGTCGGGGTTACGCTCGGGCAGCTCCTCGGGGTACCGGGCCCGGGGAAGGCTCGGCCAGTCCTCCTCAGGGTACCGGGCTCGGGGAAGGCTCGGACAGTCCTCCTCAGGGTACCAGGCTCGGGGAAGGCTCGGCCAGCCTTCTTCAGGGTACTGGGCTCGGGGAAGGCTCGGTCAGGAGCGTCTGTCCTCTCCGGCCGCCGGGCTGCAACTGAGCGCTCGGCGGGGGTTTTCTACTTCCTATCCCGCCCCTTGACTTCCGCGGGGCGGGGACAGGCGGCAGTGGCTCCGCCCACTGTGGCGGCTGTTCTGGCTCCTCCCTCTCAGGAGCGGCCGGGAGCCAGGCCACCTCACTACAGACCCCGTCCTCCTTGTGTCTCATGTCTTGGGACCAACATGGATACAACACCACCGCAAACAACAAGGTTCAAAGTCAATGCACATGGGAGAAGCATCTTGTGTTTCATTCCTTATGTCCTAGTCCCATCGTGTGGCCATTTTCTTTTCTTCCTGTCTGTCAAAAGCTTTGGTGTTTTGCACAGAAACATTATTTCCCCAGGAGAGACCCAGGAGTGAGGGCTGCATTCCTGTACCAAACAGTCACTAGAAGGGGGCAGACAAAGGCCTTTAGGACGAGGCGTCCGTCACTGTCAAAAAATCATCTCCCTCCTGTGGTTCCGTGGGCGGCAGGAGCAGCCGCAGCTCGGTGGCCCCTGGCAGCGCTCCTGGGGTGGCCAGAGCAGCAGCAGGCCCCCTGGGGCTCCCCCCGCCCCCCCCCCCGGGGCAGCAGCTGGAGTGGCAGCAGGTTGGCAGGGCTTCTCCCCTGGTAGCTGGTGCTCATTATCCATCAAGTAAATCAAAACACTTCCACCTGCAAGTGGATTTAGCCCAGGACCCTCAGCGTCAGCAGCTCTTACACCCCCCCCCCCGAGCTCTCTGGTCAGGTGTCCTAGCGCCGGAAGCCTCCTTTTTAGATCCTCAAATAGCGTTTTTGCACCGGGGGGGGGGGCCTGAAATTTTGGACTGGACATTGTAGCTCCACCATTATTTTATTGAATTGCTTCAAAACAGCAAGTGTAGAAAGTCCCCTAAGTACCAGGCTCTCTGCCATGGAAACAGCTGCCCCTGCTCTCCAGGAGTCTGTGCGTTCCACCCAGCAACGTACAAACCTCTGCACTGAAGGGGGGTCAGACAGTGACGGTAACACAAATCTTCCCACTATTAACCCAAGTCCCTTCCTTTCTTTAACCCACGACGTGCCAGTCAACTGTTAGCCATGGTGTTATCTTCATCTTAAAATACCGCTCAGGACATTGAACAGAGGAAGTGAAACCCCCTCCCCCCAATGGCTCCCTGTTGAGGCGTTGTACCGTACCTGCCCCTGGAGACTGTCTGGTTTTATATCCTTAGAGCTTTTTCTCTTCAAACCCCTTATCCCAATCTATGGGCCACCTCCGCATTCTAGGCATTTTGCCGCCCCAAGCACGGCAGGCAGGTTGCCTTCGGCGGCTTGCCTGCGGGAGGTCTGCCGAAGTCGCAGAACCAGTGGACCCTTTGCAGGCATTCTGCCGAAGGCAGCCTGCCTGCCGCCCTTGCGGCGACCGGCAGAGCACCCCCACGGCTTGCTGTCCCAAGCACGCGCTTGGCGTGCTGGGGCCTGGAGCCGCCCCTGTCTGTGGGGACAATTTTTTCTGGCAGGGAGGACTCAGTGGGAACATGCCTCTCTGGCCAGCCCTGTATTTGCTCAAAAAGTCAGCACCCAGCACTTTGCTGCAGGCCCAGAGGCCTTTCTTCCTCCAGACTGTGAGGCCAGTGGGCAGGTGAGGCAGTAGCACCTTCAGTCCCAGGCAGTAAAGGGCCCTTCCTGGGAAAGGCCATGTCCTGAAAAGGAAAAACTAAAGTCAAGGAAAGTCCTCCTGAAACTCTTTGGGGATGTTACAGGTGGAAAGTGTTTCTTTGTCTGACCAAGGATTTGAACACTGGCCCCTCAGATTAAAAGTCTGAAGCTCTACCAACTGAGCCAGCCAGGCTCCCATGTAAAAAATTGGCAAATTTTGTACAGAACAGAAACTAGTCAAGAAAAATGAGGGTAGGAAACAATACAGAAAACCTGCTACTCTCACTCTCTTAGCAGTCCTAGCCCCAGCCTGCTCCTCCATCTGGCGCCTTGAGGCCGTATTCTTTTTTTTGTTAAATATCAAATCCAGGAGAAAACACAGTTATACAAAGCAAAATGAAATCACAAACAGAAATGTCATTGGAAATACAGAAATAAAAAAGGGAAATGCAGTTCCCATCACTTTATCGTGTCGGGGCCATTCCTGTATCGAGAGCACCTGCTAAGGTCCCTGTGTGCTTACGAGAAACCTGGAGGAACTCATACCACAGCCTGAACATGAAACTCAACTGCTCCCAGGTGCCGCAGTAAAACCCTGTCCCTGCTGTGCCGTTGCACTCCATGTGATTTTATGAAAATATGCTAATGAGTGTGAATATAAAGTGACTGGACTATGCTTCATGCAAAAGGTCTCTTGTAATGTATCATTACAAAGCTTATAATCTACTGTGTGTGTTCATCCTATTTGTATGAACCGATCATTCCTGTATCTGAAACTAGAAATATAAACTATAACTCTGAGGTCCTGTTGTAATGATGCAAAGTGTGGGCCATTAACAGTGGTTTGGCCTCTTGATGGCTCCCATTGACCAGGACAATAGACTGGAGATGGCTCTGTCCTGCACCATTTAATTTGGTCTTATTAAAATGTAACTAGCATGTTACACTTGTGTTTTTAAAGGTGGCTTCCCCAAGCAATCCCAAGTTGTTCTTCCCACAGCTGCACACACTCCTGCACCCCAACCCCCTGACTGAGCCCAGACCCTGCACCCAAACTCTCTCCCAGAGCCCAGCCCCTCTCCCTCCCACACCCAAACTCTCCCCCAGAGCCGTAGGCAGGTGTGTGTGGGGTGTGGGGCAGGACTTAGTCCCATTCTGGGCACCACCAAAAATTATACAAACCTGCCGCCCCTGTCCAGCCCAACCTTCTGCTGATGCACCTCAGCCCACACCCGTGCAGGGTTTGAAGCTTCCATTGCTTAAATTCCAGGACACTGAGGGATTTCAGCTCCCCTTTGCCCAGAGGGAACCTTCACCCCACTCCCAGCCAGGTTCTTGTCCATGGGATCACTGTAGGGGGCTGGGTCCCTCGGTGTCTTTTCTCTCTCTGTGACAGGCCAGGGTGCAATAACTGGGGCATCTGAGCACCCAGGACCTTCTGTGGGGCTGCCATTCCCCTTCCCCTTCTGTGGTCTCGTCTGTCATTGACTCCAGCCTTTTTTCTACCCATCGTCAGCACCATCCCAAGCCAGCTGCACTCGCCTCAAAAAGACAAAGAGTCCTGTGGCACCTTACAGACTAACAGACGTATTGGAGCATGAGTTTTCGTGGGTGAATCCCCACTTCATCAGATGAATGTCGTGGAAATTTCCAGAGGCAGGTATAAATATTCAGGCAAGAATCAGTCTAGAGATAAGGAGGTTAGTTCAATCAGGGAGGATGAGGCCTCTTCTAGCAACTGAGGTGTGAGCATCAAGGGAGGAGAAACTGCTTTTGTAGTTGTCTAGCCAGGCACAGAATTCCCACTCCATTCATCTGACGAAGTGGGGATTCACCCCCGAAAGCTTATGCTCCTGTACGTCTGTTAGTGTATAAGGTGCCACAGGACTCTGTCGCTTTTTACAGATCCAGACTAACACAGCTGCCACTGTGATACTCAAAAAGACAGTGTCCCCTGGTGGGTGTAAATCACTGACCTCTCTCCTCTCTGAGCACTGACTGCCCCTCTGTTTCCTTGCCTCTCAGTCTGAGCAGATGGGACCTTTCCCTCCAGCGCTGGAGGATTCGCCCTTCTCATCTACCCTTGTCCCAAGCAGCACAGCGGGTGGGAATCTTACATGTACCAAGGTGACTTAGGAACAGAAACCGCCCCCCGACCTTCCATGCAATTGGCACTTGCCCCTCACTGAGCAGGATTAAAACTCCTGCAGGGAGATTGCTGGGCCACATCCCCTCTGGGCATGAGCAAAGCAGCAGGGTGAAAAAAAACTTAGAAATGCTGCAGATTGAACCCAGGGCCTCATACATGCAAAGCATGTGCTCTAGCACTAAGCTACATTCCCAGAGGGGTTGCAGCTTATACTCAGAGCTGTCCTATATAGGTTACACTCAGAGCCCTCCTGTTTCCAGAGCATCCAGTGGCCTAACAGCAGCATGGGGGACACATTCCCTGCTCTGAGGCCAATCCTGTGGTCCTGGAGGCTGCTGGTTCTTAGGGGTCACTTTGCAGTAGGGCCAGATTCGATGTGTGGGGCAGAGAGAGTGGGTGCCCTGGGCTCAGGGTGCAGAGATACACTCAGGCCTCTCCACAGCATTGGGTGGGGGGTGCTGCTACCTCCTGCTGGAAGGTAATGGGAGGGGAGGGGCGCTGTGAGTCGCTCAACACCTGACCCTGGTGGCAGAAGTGCTGTGGGAAGCTCCAGGTGTTTCTAGGATCTGCTATTGCCACCTGCCTGTGAAGTCCAGCTTTCCCCAGCACATTCACTGCGATGCAATTGGGTCACTGTTTCCATGGCTGAACAGCAAAGAATCACTCCCAGTTTCCCTTCTATCGGCAGCAGGATTAGCCTGTGTCGGTGGTTAATGAGGTGGATCTAGTTGTAGATTGTTATTCATTCCCCACCTTGACAATTCACACAGTCCCTTTCCCATGCAGATTCCCAGCACCTCGGTGATCCTGGTAGCAGGGGTTGGGGCCTGAGATTTTCATGGTCCTTTTTCCCCTCCACCTGCAGTGAACTCAGCTTTTCCCCCATCCCAGACAATCCATGAAATAACAACAGGGGCATAAAGACAGAGGGGAGGGAACATCTCACGGCCAGGGCTGGATGTGCCCAGGGCCCCCTGCTTGTCCATTGTTTCCATGGAATTTGGCCCCTTGCTTTACACAAGGAACAGAGAAAGATCTTGCTGTTCCTGTGTCTGTGCAAGGAAAATTGTGCTTCTGTATGAAAGAGAGGCAGGAAATGGCCCCATGATGAGACAATATCCTCAGGATTAAGACCTAAGGACTCAGGCTGAGAACTGATAGAACTGCACTCATCTGGGATTTAACAAATTGTCTTCCATGGAGCAGGGCCAATTCCAGCGTTTTTGCCGCCCCAAGTGGAAAAAAAAATAAAAAAGCTGCAATCAACTGCAGCTCTACCTCTGCCACTTTTGGCCTCAAGTCCTTCCCTCTGAGAGGGACGAATTGCTGCTGAAGCCTCCCCTTTCCATTGACTGCCCCAGGGACCTGCTTGCTGTGCTGGTGCCTAGAGCCAGCCCTGCCATGGAGACACTGGGAAGATGGGGAATCAGGAAAATACAATGGATTTGTTTATGTTGTAAGTGAAGAATAACAGAAGCAGTTTTGGTTTATAGTCACTTTTCCTGACTGGGAATTGAACCCAGACCTTGGCAGTGAAGGTGCCAAATCCTAGCCACTAGACCACCAGAGAGGTGATGAAACTACTTTTTTTTCTCACTTATGTTACACTTTCTTAGGCTACTTTCCATCCAATTTCTGAAGCTGCTCCATTGTCCATTCCCTGAGGGGCTAAGAGCAGGAAGTGAAGGAATCCCTGTGCTCAGGGTCACAACCTCAGCCCAACCCAAGCCACTGAAACAAACTCAAATCATGCTTCAGCTTCCTCCAGCAGGATCACAGAGCCACACAAAGAAAACCCATCAGGAACAATCCTCCTCTGCCTTCATTTACCCCATCGCAACCCTCTCAGCAGCCCACTCTTGTGGGAAGGACACTGAGCTGATAGGAGCTCTGGCACAGAGACCAAGGGAGGGGTGTTGCTCCCCCTCAGTGGGAGCTGATCACGTTCTGACTCTGGAAGAGGAGGGAAAGGCGATGGCCACATGGTAGGGCCACTATGTACCACAACATGGTTCTTTTATGGGGGATGACTCTGAACATTGACTGATCTCCACTCCCTTGGATTTGAAGAGATGTTTAGTTGGGCACTTAGGAGGCTGAAGCAATGTTATGGATGGTGACATTACGATTGAAGGGTTATTTAATGTTGTAGAAATTGTTAAAAACACTGAGCTTAAACTGGAACTGCCTGTTATTAAAGGCTGGTTTCCCCACCTCAGTTCCATAAGCACTGCTAGAAACACCCTGGCTTCTCTCCTGCCTCGGTGGGAACTGGAGGGAATCGGCCCCTGCTGCCCTTGGCTCCAGGCTGGTTTTTCTGGGGAGGGGACGTGGAATTGATTTGTTTGCTGTTGAGAAGGGAGCCAGGCCAGTTCTCAGGGAACGAGAACTCCCAGCATCTTCCCAGCCCAGCCCAGGCTGCTGCCCTGTCCCAGCCTCTGTTCCCCTGGGGGCCCTGCGTGTTTGACTCTACAGCAGGCCGGGAGCAGCAGCTGAGGCAGAGGACAGCCTGGGCCGGGCAGATAAGAAGGAGTTTAGCAAGCAAAAAAGGTAAAATGGCAGGGAAGTATTACCTTGGACTCGACGGCATTTCTCCATTGGTCTGTCTGCTTTGGGGCAGGGACAATAACACGTCCTGCTGCTTTCGTTATTTCAAAGGGCGGTTCAGGATTTTCATTCTCACACACGGTGCACAATGCAGGACTCAACCTTTGGCGTAAACTAAACAAGCTGCTCACAGATTCTGGCAGCCACAATGAGCATTTGGGTGAGAGCTCAGACCTGCCCCTGTCCCATAGGGAGGGGGACATCTGTGTGGGGACTGGACCACTGACCTACCTGCTCCTAATTCCAAAACGTTCAGTAACTCTGTTATCAGTGCCTGTGAGTGTTATTTAAACCATAAGAAAAACCACACTGGGCCAGACCAAAGGCCCAGCTAGCTCTGAATCTTGTCTTCTGACAGTAGCTAATAGCAGGTGCCCCAACAACCAGTCAACATGGCACCACTGGGAGTTGAACCCAGGATCTCCTGTTTACAAAACAGATGCTTTAGCCAGCTAAGCCATGGTGCCTGTAGGTAACTATAACACTGTGTCTGCCCACACCTGACTCCCTGCCATCACCACTGGGGCCTGACAAGCTTTGCTTGTGTTTGGATTCTGCAAAGCAGAGGAGCAGGTGACATTTCCCTTACAAGTTGTGTGTGAGTAAATCTTTGGCCAGGTCTGCACTACAAAGTTGTTTCAGCAGAATTATATTGCTCAGGTGTGTGAAAAACACACAACGCTCCCTCGGTCGGCAGCTTGTGGCTGGTGCACACACTGCAATGCCATGTCTTGCGACAAAACTGCCCTGTTTTGCTGACAAAATAAAACGACTTCAATGAGAGGGCTAGAGCTTTTTGCAGCAAACTTAAATGACAGAGTAGACGCTGCTGTTCATTATAGCACCATAACTGGCCTCCTCCAGTATCCCACAATGCCCGCCGTGAACTCGCCTGCCCTGCATTCCTGCTACAGAGCCATGGGCCCCCACCCCTTTCATCGCTCTGGGAAGTTCTGACAGCTGAGCCTGCTGCTCTGCTCTGGCAGCCAGGAGCAAATCACTGCCGTGGATGCTGCTCTCTCCCGCACTGCGAACACAGAGCAGGGCGGCAGGAGCTTCCTTACAGTGTAGGGGGGCCACTGGCATCAGAACTGTGACACGCCCATGACACCCCTTCCCTCGAGGAGGCTCTTACCTTCTAAACAGGGACTGCTGTTTTCTAGTAAAATCACTAAAAGGGAAGGAGAAAACTCGAAAGAGGTTCCCCCTGGCGCTCACGTACCTGAACCCAAATACTCTCTCAGTCCTCAAAGAGAGACCTGGAGAAGGAGACTGGCTGGAGCAAAGCCACAGGGGTCTCTGAGGTTTCCCTGGCCCCTCGCCCCTGTCCTGCCTGCTGATGTCAGCATCTCTCTGTGAGGTCACCATCTCCCCACCACCTTTGACCAATAGTCTCCGGTCCTGCAAAAGGCCTTTGTGATGTCACTGCCACACCCCTCCCTTGCTGTGCTAATGTCCTGCCCCTGGCCAGCACTTTGGAGGTTTGAGCTACTCCCTGTGGATCACCCCACTCAAGGAGCGTTCGTTCTAGGAAGCAAGCCGGTTAGACAGTAAAACATCAGATGCTGCTCCCAATGCTACACTCAGTTTTTCAGAAATTAGTCAACTTTATGGCCAGAAGAGACCATTAGAGCATCTAATCTGACCCCCTGCATATCACAGGCCTCCTGTATGACACAAGAGCTACTTTTGGGGCAAACACATTCCAGAGAGGCATCTAGTCTTCATTGAATGACATCAGGAGATGGAGAATCCACCACTTTCCTTGGTAGCTTGTTCCTGAGGTGACTCATCCTCACTGTTGAGTTTTTGTGCCTTTTTGTAATTTGAATTTGTCTTTTTTCACCTTCCAGCCATTGGGTCTTGTTATGCTTTTCTCTGCTAGATTAAAGAGCCCTTTAATACCCAATCTTTTCTCTCCATTAAGGCCCTTCAACACTTCAATGAAGTCACCTTTCAATCTTCTTTTGATAAGCTGAACAGGTTGAGGTGTTTCAGTAGCTCACTAGAAGGGATTTTTCTCCAGCCCTCAGAACATTTGGTGGCTCTTTGCTGTCCCAGCTCCAATTTCACAACATCTTTTTCAAACGAGGACACCAAAACTGGAAGCACTATTCCAGTATCAGTCTCACTGATGCTGTGTCACCTCCTGTGATGTTATTAACATAATCTGTAACTCTATAGATCACCGTTGCGACCGCTGTTCTATATTTGCAGCCAATATGGTAGAAAGGTTGTTGTCTAAGGAGTGTATGGAGAGGTTCTGATTGGCTGATTATAATGATGCAATCTCTAGATGTATATCTTTTTTGTAGTTGACGTTATGAATATTGGCTCTATGCTGCCCGTATTTCAAACTTGTGCTATGCTTCCGGGGAACACCCCAGCCAGACAAGTTGGTGTCAGTTCTGCCTAGCCTGCTTGATGGCTCATTAAGGACCATGAGCTGTACAACTGACCCATTGAGAGAAGGCAGATTCGCCTTGTGACTCAGCAAGGTATGCAGGGACCTGCCTATGGACAGAACTCTAAGGTTTTTCTATGCCACGTGCTGGATAGAGTATCCTTGGGACAAAGAAAGCAAAGACCACATGGCAAGAGATTATAAAACGCTGATGCCTCGTCTTTATCTTGTCTTCAGTCCTGCTTCGTACCTCTGGAGGGACTTTGCTACAAACTGAAGCTCTCTACAAAGGACTGAATGACCCAGCCCAGCTGTGGATGGACTCCAGAGACTTGATTTGAACCTGCAGTTTATCCTCTCACTGCTACAAGCCAGAACCAAGAACTTTGCTATTACTGTATGTGAAGGGTTCAAATCCATGTGCATTTTATATAACAACCTGGTCTATAGATTGTGCCAGCTCTTTTCTAGACCCAAAGTCCAGAGCATGATCAAGGGACCAGAGGCCTAGCAAATAGTGATCAGCTAAGAGAAAGCTGGGTAAACAGAAAGCCTTGCTTGCTAAGATAGGCCTGGTCAGCAAATTGCCAGGTGTTGGAGCGAAGAACTAAATAATTGTGTCTTATTCAGAGTTGCAGATTGAACAAAGAATCCTTGTTCCTATTGTGTTAGTCTCTTCTGTAGGGAGATGTTCTTCCCACAGATGCAACCTTGAGTTTATGAGAAGTTGGCACATTTCAGTATAAGATATGGCATCCTTCCACCTCCCTTCCCAGGGACCAATGCCTTGCCTTTAGACACACAGAAAACAATCTTTATTGCCATATACTTTCACTGTTTCTTTGCTTTAACCTCTAGGAATGTACCTGTTGGACAATCAAAAGAGTTGCTCCATTGCTGTGGACCTCAAATCAGAATTCAACATATTTTATACTAATAACATTTTATCAAAGTATTAATTAAATGTTCACTTGCTAACTTGAGACCATGTGCGGAGACATTATGTAACCTGTTAACCAGTGGATACTGTGCTATCTTGTCTTGCTGCAAAACCTATCCCGGGGTGTGGAAGTGCCTACCCCGTCACTTTCCCCAACCCATGGAAAACCTATATATTCTATCGTAATCAATTGACTGGCAGTGTCTCTGAGCCTAATAAGCAAGGTGACACTCCGCCAGCGCTGTGTGTAATAAACTCCTATTCTTGACCTCTACACGGTGTAGATTTATGTCCTTCACAGACACCTGCTGAATAAAGAGGAGATTCAGCATCCAGCACCCAGTGGTGCCTGGCTGAATGTGTCTCTTCTCCCCACAGCTTGGTGATCTTTTGAGGAAATGGAGAAGACTGCCTTTGCCTAGCTGTACATTGCTTGCAAAAGAAACAGGTCTTTTTGGTGACAAGTGTTGAAAGGAGCCACTAGACAAATGTGGAGACAAGAAAAACATCCCCCAACTGAACTTGCATCTGTGGATGCTGAAGCCACAACACAGAGCGCTAAATGCTATATGACTGCAGCTGTTGTCAGAAGAGTCTCTACCAAAGCTTTTTTCCACCAGCAGGGGCCTCTCTGTGCACAGAACTCCTGGTAGCGTGATGGCAGCAGGCAGTGGAGAGCTCTATTTCGGCATCTCTTTGTCTCTTTTGTGGTGAACATCTGCAGTGACTGTTAAAAGGCCTCTAGATAGTGATCTTTGGGAAGAGCTGGCTGAAGAGCCTTCCTAGTAACCAGGAAATCCTGGCTTGGCCTGACAGTTCTTCCTTGCTGAACCTAATGTCTCTGTTGGCTCCTTTTTTGTGTCTCTTCTCTTAAAAAGAAAAGACTTGTCAGCAGAATCCTTCTAAGTGGTGGTTCAAAACAGAGAGAGTCTTCCTTGCGGCTGAGTCTTGGTGCCATGGGGCATGTCTCACCACTGCAGTGCCTCCTGTTGGCCGTCCTGGCAATTAGCTCTGGTCCCCCGGTGCGCCTTCATCTAGTGGCGTCTGGCTGCCATCTGTTCTATCATTAGGACCCATGTCGCTCTCAGGACTTCAATGTCCTCTTATGGACACAGCCCTCTGGCTGTGCCCCACTCAGTTCTCTCCCCCCTTCCAGGGGGCAGCTGTCCTCTATCCAGACACTTGCCTCAGTGGCCAGCTGCAGTCCAGGCTGTAGCCACCTGTGTCAGCGGCGACTGAGGCTAAAGGGGTGCACCTCCAACCCCCCATCTGTTTCCCTGGACCACTTCCCCACAGACCTAGCACCTTCCTCTGCCTTTGTATCAGGGCCTCAGTCTGGCAGCAGTCAGCCAGGAGGTCACTCATGCTCCCCTTACCCACCCAGCACTACTCCGATCATGGTGCCCTCCCTTCAGGGCAGCCAATCCTCCCTCCTCAAACTCCAAGGAGTGACTGACTCTTGCTGTGCTGAGCAGCCCTTTATATATGGGCTGCTCCAGCAAGCCTACTCCTGATTGGCTCTCCCAATAAGCACTTTCCTGATAGGCTGGGTTCTGCACAGCCTCTGCAAGGCTGCCTTAATCTTTCTCCTGCTTGTCTGGGGGCAGACACCCCACCACACTTGGAAAGCGGCAAATGAGAAGTCTAGAGCTGAAGGAAGGGTTACCATGACTCAGAACTGAGCCGAGGTTGCTGCGACTGAAACACAGATCACTAACCACTATATGATCACAGTGGCTGGTGGGAGAAGCACATGTTAGAAGCCCTCTGTCAACTCAGCTGTGGCTTTCTGTGCACGGAGAGCCAGGCACCTCAAGGTCTGCAAGTCTTGAGGGACATGGGAAACGTCTGTACTTTGGAATTTGCAGGTATTGTCCTGGGCCATCACTTGGAACAGTTGTAAACACTTTCATGAGATAGGCACCATGGCTTAGTTAGCTAAAGCACCTGTCTAGTAAACAGGAGATCCTGGGTTCAACTCCCAGTGGTGCCTTGTTGCATGGCTTTTGTCTCCTCTGCTCACATTTTCCTGTGTCTTTCTAGGAAACAGAAGAGACCTCCCTTGGTATCCAACTAATTGCTTGCTAAGGAAAAGGCTTCTTTGGAGAGAAGCATTGGAAAGAATCAAATCACAAGTCTGGAGCTGATGAAAAGGCTGCTGTGACTGGCATTGGCATGGCGGTTGCTTCGACTGCAATTGCTGCAACACGAGAGCCTGTGCCACACGTCCTTGTGATTCGTTGGGGATGTCCACACACAGAGGCCATGTCGCCTTCCTTTTGATTGTCAGTGATGAAAAATGGAGCAGCTGGGAGAAAAGTGCCAGAGAGCGGCACCGTGGCTAAGCTGGCCAAGGCACCTGCCAGGTAAAGTGGAGGTTAGGGATGCAGCACCCAGTGGTGCCTTAACAAATGTGTCTGCTCCTCCCACCTTTTGGTCAATCTTTCGAGGAAGCAGAGAAGATGCCTCTGCCTTGCAGCGCAAATGCTTCCAAAAGAAACCGGTAGTGTCGGCAGGAGGCACCTAAGAAATGTGGAGACAAGGAAAAGGTCATCGTAACTCCACTTGCATCCATGGCTCTTGAGGCCACAACGCAGAGCACTGAGCACTGTACGACCACAGCGGTGACAGAAGGGGCTTTTCCAAAGGCATTTTCCACTAGCAGGGTCCTCTCTGTGCGCAGAATTCCTCATCGTTTGATGTCTGCAGGCCCTGGAGATCACTATTTGGCATCTCTCTCTCTGTCTCTGTGAACATCCACGGTGGCTGTTGAAAGTCTGTGATGGGATCTGCAGGATGCAACCTGAACAGTGGGACCCCTGAGCCCTGTGTCCCACCGCCTGGGCTCCCTCTCACACTGTGATGCTGTGACAGGCTGCGAATCTCTGGCACATATTGCACTTACACAGACATCCACAGGTAGGGGCACATCCAACTGAGTTACATGAATGCTTCTCCCAGCCACTCACAAAACTAACGATAGATAGAGAGCCTCCCGCCAATTCCCCCAGCTCTGCAGTCTGGCACCCCTGGATCATACCATCTTGTCCTAGTCAGAAGCCTGATCGGTGTGAGTTTATTACCCAGTCCTCCCTTCCCTCATTGTGAACAGTACATGCACCAGCCTTCTAACTGAGCTGAGATTTCCCATGGACTTCAAGCAAAATACGGTATTTTCAGTAAAGTATAAAATAGATTTATTAACTACAGAAAGGTGGAGTTTTAAGGATTATACATGGTTGGCATAAAAGATCAAAGTAAGTTACCAAAGGAATTAAAGATAAATGCACAAGCTAAACTTTACACCTTATTACACTAGGCAGTAGTTAGGACAAGCAATTTTCTCACCCCACTGGATGTTACCATCCTAAATCCATAAAAAATTCCCACTGAAACCTGGACCAGTCTCCTCAGATGACTTTCATCCTTTCAGGATTCCTGCTGCTTCCAGCATACGTGGGGGAGGAGAAAGGCAAAAACATGATGCCACAGTCTCCTATTTTATAGTCTTAGTTCAAGTGTCTAGAAGACAACCTCCAAGGGCAGGGGAGGCCAAGCCACAAGCCTCCAAAAGGTGACACACCAACTGCTCTAGGTTTTCCAGACTGACATCAGCACCCTCTGTCATGGAGGGGTTGGAGTTATCTCAGAGACAGGCCAGTGGCAGAAGGAGCAGTGCCTTCCTGGACAGCAAGGGGATCTGAGAAAAGGAACCAGCATGTTCCTGCCTGGTTTTGAACCAGGGACCTTTTGAGCGTTAGGCAAATGTGATCACCCTACACTACAGAAATGCCACACACTTGGCTGGTGCTCACCCTGGCACACACTGATGGGCAAACCTAGAGACAGTGGTGGCAGCCCTCCAATAGGTCAGCTGGAAGAACAGAGGACTGGAGCCGGGGCTCAGGCAGGGCCGGCTCCAGGCACCAGCCTACCAAGCAGGTGCTTGGGGCGGCGCCTTGGGAGGGGGCGGCGATCTCGGCAGGGGTTAGGGCTGCCGGCCGCGCCGCTCGGGGAGGTGGGGGGGACCGGAGACTGGGGCGAGCCGCGCCGTTCGGGGCGGGGGCTCGGGCGGCGGGCTGCGCCGCTCGGGGCTCGGGGGGCTCGGGCCGGGCCACTCGGGAGGGGGGCGGGGGCTCAGGCCGGGCCGGGCCGGGCCGGGCCGCGCCGCTCGGGAGGGGGCTAGGGCGGCGCTCCGCGCCGCTCGGGGGGATGGGGGTTAGGGCCGCTCGGGGGGGGAGGGACGGGGGTTAGGGCCGCGCGGGGGGGGGACGGGGTCTCGGGCTGCTCGGGAGGGGGGCGGGGGCTAAGGCCGCTCGGGGGCTCGGGCCGCGCCGCTCGGGAGGGGGGCGGGGGCTAGGGCGGCGCTCTGCGCCGCTGGGGGGGACGGGGGCTCGGGCCGCGCCACTCGGGGGGTGGGGGCTCGGGCCGGGGGGCTCGTGCCGCCCCGCTGGGGGGGACGGGGGCTTGGGCCGGGCCGCGCCGCTCGGGGGTTGGGGGCTCGGGCCGCGGGGCTCGGGCCGCGCCGCTGGGGGGGACGGGGGCTCGGGCCGGGCCGCGCCGCGCCGCTCGGAGGGTGGGGGCTCGGCCTGCGCCGCTGGGGGGGCCGGGGGCTCGGGCTGGGCCGCGCCGCTCGGGGGGTGGGCGCTCGGGCCGCGGGGCTCGGGCCGCGCCGCTGGGGGGGAGGGGGGCTCGAGCCACGGGCCGGGGCTTAGGGGGGGGCTAGGGCGGTGTTGCGCCGCTCGGGGGGCGGGGGCTGGGGGCCGTGGGCCGCGCCCCTGGGGGGGGCGGGGGCTCGGGCTGCACTCCGCGCCGCTGGGGGGCGGCGCTCTTCTTTTCTGCCTGGGGTGGCAGAAATCCTAGAGCCGGCCCTGGGCTCAGGAAGTCGTCCTTGTGACTCCTGCTTGAGGGAGAGCTTCTTTTTCTTCCCCTTGCTGACAAAGAGCAAGAGAAGAATGAAAGGTCAGGTGGGCCAGCTCGGTGCAGAAGCCCATGCTGCCTTTTCCTGCTGCATAGTCTAAAATGAAGGACTTGTGGCAGATAAAGGACCTACTGCACTTTCAGAAACACCCACCCCTGCACACAGCAGGATAGAAGAGCATTCCAAGGCCTAGGATTGAACCAGGGACCTTTAGTTTAGCACTCACCCAACTGAACTACTTCAGCAGCTGCTAGGTTTCTTTTTATCCTGCTGCTTTTCTGTCTGGGATGTTCTTGTCAGCTGTGGCACAGAACAAGGACGTCATTGCGAGCGGCCCATGAAGGCAAGATTCACTTTTGCCTTCCTTGCTCAGCTTTACTCACTTACTCGCCCTATTCCTGCCTTAGCTCCTGGGTTTCCTGAAGGTGACAGGGGCCCAGTGGTATGAGGAGGAAGTTGGGCAGCTAGACCCTGGTGGCAAAAGTCCTGCCGCCACTTGCTACCCCACTCTCTTCTCCCAGCGTCACATATTGGCCACCAGGGACTTGGGGCCCAGCAGTGCAAGGGAAGGCAGTGGACAGAGCCACCCTCGCCTTGAAGCTCCGGCTCATTAAACCAGATCTTCAGTTGATGCTGGCCAATGAGAGACCGACATCGCTTGCTATTTTAGCACTTGAAAATCCCATTGGCCAATCTTTGGATCTCTCTAATGCCGCGCTTCAGTTCATGAGGGCAAAGGCGAGAAAAGCGACCTTTGAACTAAAGTACTAGGGTTAATGTCCTAACGCTGCCTCCTCCTGTAACACTATTTAATACCGGCCCACCCTGTGCTGGTGACAGTTCCATTGCTAGGTGTTAGCACAGTTCAGTTACTGTCAAAATTAAAAAGTTTCTATATGCTCAGAGGAAACGAATTTGTTTTCTTTGCTGATACATGGCATGAATAAATACAGGTTTACAGATCCTAGCCTGCAAATTTTTCATCTTATATGACAGAGAGAATCATGAATCCAAATTGTGCATCAAAATCATGAACTGAGCTACAAATGCAATAAAAAATAAGCTATTCAAAAGTTTAACGTATTGGGTGGTGGGCACTGAAGACACTTCTTGCCTGGGACGCCACTTGGTCTAGGGGAGGCCCTGTCAGGGAGAGCAGGAGTTAGTGTCACACGCCTATTTCCAGGCAGTTATCTGCGGGCGCCCTGCTCTGGGGGAGGGATCGCGGCAGCCCAGACTCAGGGCTGGAACAGGCCCCGGATTGAGGGGGTGGCTGCAGGGTTTGCAGCGCTCTGATGTCTCAGACAATGTGTCTCCCCAAAGCCTCAGACCTGCATCCCCAGACGGCTCCTGCGCTGCCTCAGCTCCTCTCTCAGTCTGTAGCAAGGAGCAGCAGCAAGGGTCAGGGATTAGCCAGAGGGCACTAGGTGGGGGGCAGAGGCTTCAGGAGCCCAGAGTGTTTGCCTGTCTGGGGCATTTTGGCTGAGGCCTCAGGGACACACTGTGAGGCACAATCCCAGGCATCTGTATGAAAGGACGTGAGAACGGCCAGACTGGGTCCATCTAGGCCAGTGTCCTGGCTTCCCATAGTGGCCAATGCCGGGTGCTTCAGAGGCAATGAACAGAGCAGGTGATTATCAAGTAATCCCTCCCCTGTCACCCATTCCCAGCCCCTGGCAAACAGAGACTAGGGACACCATCCCTGCCCAGCCTGGCTCAGAGCATGTCCTCCAGGAATTGATTTAACTCTTTTTTTGAATCCTCTTATAGTCTTGGCCTTCACAACCTCCTCTGGGAAGCAGTTCCACAGGTTGACTGTGCATTGTGGAAAAAATACTTCCTTGTGTTTGTTTTAAATGTGCTACCTATTAATTTAATTTGGTGACCCCTAGTTCTTGTGTCATAAGAAGGAATAAGTAACACTCCTTATTTACTTTCTCCACACCAGTCATGATTTTCTAGCCCTCTGTCAAATCCCCCCTCAGTCACCGTTTTTCCAAGCTGAAAAGTCCCAGTCTTATTATTCTCTCCTCATATGGCAGACACTCCGTACCCCTTTTCGGAACCTTTTCCAGTTACAATACAGCTTTTTGAAGATGGGGCGACCATATCTGCACGTGATATTCAAGATGTGGGCGTACCATGGATTTATATAGTGGCAATAAGATTTTCTCTCTCGTTATCGATCCCTTTCTTAATGATTCCCAATATTCTGTTAGCTTTTTTGACTGCCACTGCACACTGAGTGGATGTTTGCAAAGAACTATCCACAGTGACTCCAAGATCTCCCACTTGAGTTGCAACAGCTATTTTACATCCCATCGTTTTCTATGTATAGTTGGGATTGTGTTTTCCAATGTGCATCACTTTGCATTGATCAACATTGAATTTCATCTGCCATTTTGTTGCTCTTTCACCCAGCTTTGTGAAATCTCTTTTGAACTCCTCACAGGCTGCTTTGGACTTAACTAGCCTCAGTAGTTTTGGATCAGCTGCACATTTTGTCACCTCATTGTTTAGCAGATCGTTTATGAATATTTTGACTAGTCCTGGTCCCAATACAGACACCACTAGTTACCTGTTTCCATCCTGAAAACTGAGCATTTAGTCCTACTCTTTGTTTCCTATCTTTTAACCAGTTATTGATCCACGTGAGGACCTTCCGGAGGTGAAAGTAAGCCGGTATGTTCCGGTATGGGGTACCGGCAAGAGCCAGTACGCTGTGCCAGCCCCGCCCGGCTTCCCCAGGCTGGTGATTTAAAGGGCCCAGGGCTCCCTGCAGTGGCCGGAGCCCCGGGCCCTTTAAATCACCTCCCGAGCCGCCCTGCCGGAGCCCCAGGTAGCAAATCACTGCTGTGGATGCTGCTCTCTCCCGCTCTGCCAACACAGAGCAGGGGCGGCAGAAGCTTCCTTACAGTGGGGGGGGCACCGTTGTCTGAACTGTGGTGCTCCCATGACACCCCTGCCCTAAGGACCCCCACTCACAGCACCTCTCCCCCCGAGGCCACACCCACAGAACACCTCTTCCCCAAGACTGCACCCTTCCCCCCCCTCCATCATTTGTCCTAACAGCCAGCAAAGAGTGGTGGGGCCATGGCTCTCTAACCCCCTGTTCCAGCCCCCCTGACTCAGAGCTAAGCAGGCAGCAGTGTGTGTGTGTGTGTGTGTGTGTGACAGAGAGTGCTGTGCTGAGCTGAGCCAGTGAGAGAAGGGGGCTGATGTCGGGGCTGTCCCCTGCCTCAGGACTGGTTGCTTCCAGCAGCTGTGAGACCGTGTGCGACACACTCACTCTTCCCCAACACACACACTGTCTCTCCCCCCCACACACACACTGCAGTTGAAAAGCAGCTGGCAATCTGGGTAGGATGCCCATGGAACAGAGAAACCTGCATCATGTGATGCTGTACTGGCCCATGAGGCATTGCAAACCCTTCCCAAAGCACCCTGCTGCACAGTGGGATAGCTACCCACAGTGCACTGCTCTCTGTGGCAATCCAAGAGATTCTAGCATGGACGTGCTCTGGTGACACAGGGGCATAGGGTGGACATGCAAGAGTTCAATTAAAACACCTGAACTAAAGGCACATTACCCTTTAGCATAGGCCTATCTTAAGAGTACGACAAAACCCAGCTCCATTGAAACTAAAGAACCACAACTTCCTCCGTAGTTGGCAGGATTTGAACCTGCGCAGGGAGACCACACTGGATTTCTAGTCCATCACCTTAACCGCTCAGCCACAACGACTTGCTGGATCTGTGGTTTTCACTGCACTCTAGTTCTGTTCTCACTGAGTGATCAATTCCAGTTGTTTCCTCAGACCAGCTTCCACAACACACACTCTGCTGTGCCCTTGTGTAAGTGTGTCCATGGCTGAACAGCAAGAAATTCTGCTCCTTTCCCTTCTGGCTGGAGCATGAGGAGAGTGTGTTTGTGGTTAATGACGTTGCTGTAGCTTGTTGTCCATTTCCTGCCTTGATCACGGGCAGGTGGTGGGGTGGTGAGGGGGTGAGGGGCCCCGCGGCCCCAGGCTGCCGCTTGTGGGGCTGCTCCCAGGCAGCTCAGCCCCCCCCCCGCTGCTGCCCCCCAGGCCCAGCTGGGGGGGCGGGGGTGAAGCCCTTTCACTCCGCGCTGCCTCTGCCTCCCCCCCCAGCCCGGCTCCCACGCGGGATGCGAATCCCAACGGCCGCAGCGCGCGCCCGGGGCGGGGGGGCAGCGAAGCCTCGGGGCGAGGGAACCGGGGCCTCCCCCCACGCGCCGAGTCTCTGTCCCGCGCTCTCTCTGCCAATCAGGGAGCGGGGAGGGGCGCGGCGAAGTGACGAGTTACGGCCTCTTCTCCAATAGAGGACGCGTGTGAGAGAGAGACAGAGAACTACGCTTCCCAGTGTGCACCGGGAGGGGGCGTTGTCTGAGCAAACTGTCCGTCACTTCCGCTCTGAGACGAGCCAGGAACTACAACTCCCAGCCTGCCCCGGGGCGCCTCCGTCCTCTCCAGCCCAGGTAAGGGCGGGTCCCTGGGTCAACCTGACACCTCCCGCCCCCCCAACGCAACTCCTCATACCCGCCCTCCAGGGAGCCCCGGCCCCGCCCCCCTCCGGCTCCTGACGCGAACTCATGTGTCCCGGGGTCTCGGCCCGGCCCTGCCCCCCACCCCTGGTTCTCCCCTGGCCTCGTCTCTCCCCACTCCTCATCCCCGCCCCGCCCCCAGAGAGCCCCACGCAGGAACGTGCTGCCCCCCTCATTCCCCCAAAGCCATGCCCCTGCCCCCCGCTGTGCCCTTCCCCCAAAGCCCTGCCCCCTTCCCCCGAGGTCCTGCCCTCACGCTGCCCCTAACCCCGAGGTCCCCCCTCACATCGCCTGTTCCCCCTAATAGCTGCCCCTTTCCCTGAAGTCCTGCCCCGCCCCTTCCTCCAAGGCACCACCCTCGTATTGCCCCTTTTCCCCAGCACCCCACCCTCACTCTGCCCCTTCCCCCGACTCCCCACTCCCACATTGCCCCCAATACACCCCTCCCCTGCACCCTTTCCCCAAGGACCCACCCCCACATGGCCCCTTCCCCCGAGTTCCCACCCTTGAGCTTCCCTTTCTCCCTCAGACCCTGCCCCTGCCCCACCCCTTCCCCCCTGAGACCCCACCCCTGCACCGCCCCTTCCCCCTGGGACCCTGCCCCTGCCCCACCCATTCCCCCTGGGACCTCGCCCTCACTTTGCCCCGAGACCCCACTTCTGCACAACCCCTTTCCCCTGGGACCTTGCCCTCACATTGCCCCGAGACCCCACCCAATGGACACAGGGGAACTGGTGAAAAGACAAAAGAAGCAAGAGATGAAGAGAAAGGAAGGAGGGGTGGATGGAGGAAAAGGTGAAACAAAAAGGACAAACCCTAATGTCCTCAGTGATTCTATGGGATAAAATCCTAAGTGTGGAATAAAATTCTGCCTCTTTAAGCTCGTGTTTTCCATGCTTAGAATTCAACTGTCACCAGATGGATCAGACTGAACAGGTTTCAAACCTCGAGGAGGCTCTTACCTTCTAAACAGGGACGGCTGTTTTCTAGTAAAATCACTAAAAGGGAAGGAGAAAACTCGAAAGAGGTTCCTCCTGGCGCTCACGTCCGTGAACCCGAATACTCTCTCAGTCCTCAAAGAGAGACCTGGAGAAGGAGACTTGCTGAAGCAAAGCCACAGGGGTCTCTGAGGTTTCCCTGGCCCCTCGCCCCTGTCCTGCCTGGCTGATGTCAGCATCTCTCTGTGAGGTCACCACCTCCCCACCACCTTTGACCAATAGTCTGAGGTCCTGCAAAAGGCCTTTGTGATGTCACTGCCACACCCCTCCCTTGCTGTGCTAATGTCCTGCCCCTGCCCAGGCACTTTGGAGGTTTGAGCTACTCCCTGTGGATCACCCCACTCAAGGAGCGTTCGTTCTAGGCAGCAAGCCGGTTAGACAGTAAAACATCAGACGCTGCTCCCAATGCTACACTCAGCTTTTCATAAATTAGTTGACTTTATGGCCAGAAGTGACCATTAGAGCATCTAATCTGACCCCCTGCATATCACACGCCTCCTTTATGACACAATAGCTACTTTTGGGGCAAACACATTCCAGAAAGGCATCTAGTCTTCATTAAATGACATCAGGAGATGGTGAATCCACCACTTTCCTTTGTAGCTTGTTCCTGTGGTGAATCATCCTCGCTGTTGAATATTTGTGTCTTATTTGTAATATGAATTTGTCTTTTTTCACCTTCCAGCCACTGGGTCTTGTTATGCCTTTCTCTGCTCGGTTAAAGAGCCCTTTCATACCCAATGTTTCTGTCCATTAAGGCCTTTCAACACTTCAATGAAGTCACCTTTCAATCTTCTTTTGATAAGCTAAACAGGTTGAGCTCTTTCAATAGCTCACTAGAAGGCATTTTTCTCCAGCCCTCAGAACATTTATTGGCTCTTTGGTCATCAGACTCCTGAACTGCAGCTGGATGTGGCTCTTGTTCTTCTGCACAGTACAGCTCCTGGAGAAGAGGGATCTGCAAATGATACCTTTGTTTAATTGATGAAAACATAAACTAGACACTTAGAGGATTGGAACTGATTTCAGCTGATGGACAACTTCGCTAGGTTTTTATGCATTTGGACAGTGAAATGTTGAGTGTTTACATTCATATCAAGCACCCCCTATAGTGGAGCTCCTGAACATAATGGAGAATGGAAATGAAAATGTTTTCCTTTTTTTTAAAAAGAAAGAAGGTTATAAGAGGACACTGGGGTTTGAACCAAGGACCACTTGATTTACAGTTAAGCACTCTACCACTGAGCTATATCCCCATGGCAACAGGAGTATGGAATCATGATCGCCAGGACTTTGAAGGACAGACCCTGCTTCATCGAGGTCCTTTGCCATTCCCAGACCACAGGTGGTTTTAAAAATGGGGGTTGATTAAACTTCTTAAATGTGGCAAACACCACAGCTTGCGCACCCACCGATATAGCTTCTCCCACTGACATAGCTGCCACCTCTTGGGGAAGTGGATTAACTGCACCCACAGGAAAACTCTCTCCCCTCAGCATAGAGCAGTGGTTCTCAAACTGAGTCAGGACCCCAAAGTGGGTCATAACCCTGTTTTAATGGGGTCACCAGGGCTGGCATTAGACTTGTTTGGGCCTGGGGCTGAAGCCAAAAGTTGGAGCTCCACCACCCAGGGCTGAATCCCTCAAGCTCTGGTTTTGCCCTCCCCCAATTGGGGCAGGGCTCAGGCTTTGTCTCCTCTGCCTGTGCTCAGTGTGGAGGGGCCTGGTTTCTTTTTCCAAGGCCATGTAGTGAGTTTTTTTTGGCAGAAGGGGGTTGCAGTGAAAGGAAGTTTGAGAAACCCTGGCATAGAGCCTCTGAATATGTCTAGACTTGGCTCCCTGTGGCAGATCAGACACTGAAAGTACAGCCATGGAGACACCACACACCAGCCTTGCCTAACAGGCAAAAATCAAACCTCCACAGAAAGACGCCCGTTGCTTTCTAACCCATCTCCCTAAGCCCTCAGCCACCACCACTTAATAAAGGGGCTTTTCTACACGATGGTTCTGGTCTCACTGAAGGGTCATTGCCAATTGTTTGCTCAGACCAGCGTTAGGGGAAATGGTGCCCTGGGCAAAGCTTGTACTTTGGCACTTCCCCATTGCCCCTGGACGATCCCCACTCCCCCTTTACCGCTAGCTCCAGCACTCCCAACCCTTGCACCTCCTTCACCCCTAACTCCTGCCCCCTCCTGTGCCCCCTTTGCCCTTAACTCCCTGTGGCACCAGCCATTGCCCCTCTCCTGCAGCCCCTTCACATGGCTCCAGTGCTGGGGCCCCGCACTTGTTCTCCCTTTCCCTGGGCTTTGGCATCACTAACCCCTGCTTAGCGAGTAGGGATCAGTGGTTCCCAAAATGTGGGGCATGACTCCTAGGGGGACACAGAGGAACATTCATGGGGGCACCCCAGGGCCTGAGCCAGCCCCCATGGAGGGAGCAGCACTCAGCCCCACTCTGCCCCAGCTCTTCCCCAACCCCACCCTCAGCCTGGGGCTCTGGCTCCCAGCTCGGCCTCGACCCCCTTACCCCTGTCTGCACCCCTCTCCCCAGCAAGCAACAGCCCCACTGCCAGCCTCGGTTCTTGACCGCAGCTTCCGAGGGGCCACAGCCATGGCTAAGAGGGCACAATGTGAAATGTTTGGGGAATCACTGGTTTAGGGTGACGTCCTCAATCACATCTATGCAGTCCAATAAAAGCAATTCCTCACCCACCTACCTACCCCTCCATCAGGACGGACTAGGTATGTTCTGCTGCCCTTCACTCGTGCAGGAAGGATAATAACATTTAATTCCACTCAATCCTAAAGTGATTTGTAACCCACCACCAGCCAAAACTGGTCATTTTGTGAAAGCGGCCCCATCATGCTGCATAGCGAGGCAGAGTAGGTGTGTCTGTGCAAACACGGTCTGTTGCTGAAGTCTTTCCCCCAGCTCCTCACTAGATGTGAGGGGGGAGCTCATTCAGCCCCTGCTTCCGCTTAGTATTTAAAAACTCCTTATTGTCCCTAGCTCTGCTGACCTTAGATTTCTCCTCCTGTCTATTTCTTGATAGTTCAGATGAGGTGGCTGAGTGGCTAAGGTGATAGACTGCTAATCCTTGGTGCTCTGCATGCATGGGTTTGAATCCTCTTCTCATCAGATGCATTTAGTCTTCACCCCTCCTTTGTAAACAACAATCTTCCCCCTTGGGTACAATAACAGATCAAATAATGTTGCTTCCTGCAAACAGAAACCAACTCAGAACTCACTTGCTTTAAATAAAATGTCTAAATCCCAGATTTCTTTAAAAAAAATTCTCTAGTCCCATATTTCTTAGTTTTTATCTCAAAAGGGAACATCCTCATCATCTCCCCCAAACACCCTGGGACCTGCCCAAATTATTAAAATACCCTCAACCCGAGCAAGGCCAGAGCAGTGAACCAAAGCTAGTGTCTAGGCCAAGCTGTTCTGAAGGAGGCAACTCAAACATTTTCTCCCTGCTTCCCTTGGCAAGGTCTGACTGAGAAAACAAAATCCCCCAAACTGAAAATTTTCTCCTGAAAAACCAACACTAGTCTGTTTGGGGACTTTGGTTTGAAAGTATTATTGTTATTATTCTCTTCTGATTTCTGAATCAGTTCAGTTCAGTCCTTGTTCTCCAGGTGTGTTTCCAGCTGCTGAGTTCTGGGGGAGAGAGGCCAAGTCATGATGTCTCTTCCCCTCTTTCATGTTTTTTTCCAACTTGATAGGAAGCTCCTTTGCTACCATGTGAGTCAAGCAGTGTCCATTGTCTCTGTGCTATCTCAGAGAAGCCTGCATTGTGCACGGTTCCTGGGCTAGTCCTTGGGAGTGTGGATTCCTTCAATGGGCCAGCAGCGAGTCTGGCTCCTCCCTTGTCGCACCTGAAAGGCTGGTGGGGGGCATTTCCCAACCTCATAACATATCCCAGTAACGCACACAGAGCAAAACTTCATAACTTCCCAACCAATGCGAGCACATAGACTGCAAGAAGACATTAATGTTCAACAGATGAACAGTTCAAGATTTTTAAAATGATACCTCACACAAGCCAGCCCCATGAGGGTCACCGATGTGCAGAGAAAGCAGCATGAGCTGGTCCCATGGTGTAATGGGCAGCACTCAGGACTCTGAATCCTGCAATCTGAGTTCAAATCTCAGTGGGACCTTGTGTTGGCTTGTGGTAAAGCCCTGGAGCTCCCAGTGCTCCACTTCCCTGTCTCCAGCTGTGCAAGAACAAGTCTTTCCCCTCCTTCTGGGTGACTCAGGCTGTGGTGGGTCAGGGCTCTAGAACTGACACCTGAGGGTTGGGATTCTCATGGCTTCACCTGGTGCCCACAAGTCTGGCACTTGCCACTGTGCTTTCCCTCTTGCCCACCTGGTGCTTGAAGGAAGCAGGGCCAGGCTTCCTAGTCAGGGCTGGGCAGGTGGAAGCCCAGCACCTCTCCTCCTCTGGGCACCTAGAGTGGAGGCGGCTGGTGCTGACAGCTCCAAGGGAAGGCTTAAAAGCAGCGGAGGTCAGGGCAAGAGGAGGGGAGGACCATGCCTATGTGTGGCCAGCAGACAGCCACAGAGACATGGGGCCAGCCTGCTCCCTGCTGTGCTGAACCCCCACTGATGGCCACCTGCAGATCAGCTGCTGATGCTCTGTGGCCAACATCAGAAGAAGGTAGGAAAGCAGGGCTGGGCCTCTTATGGTTCCCACTCCAGGTGCTCACTTTGGCAGTGAAGCAGCCCATTTTCTTTGGCAAGTCAGGAAGGGCAAAGGCAAGACTGGAAGCACCTGGGGCTCATGCCCCAGCCTTTGTGACACCCAACCCCCAACACCTTCCCGGGGCTCTAGCTGAAGCCAGAGCATTGGCCTGAGCCGCCAAGAAGAGGTACCAGCCCTGAAGGGAGCAGGACTTGCAGCACAAAGTGAGCACAACCACGAGGGGACTCAAATCCTGAATCATCTGATCCACAGGGAGATGCCTTATCCTTTAGGCCACATGATGAGGGGTCTAAGCACTTCTTTGGAAAAGCTGAACACTGTGTTTCTCGGGTCATCTGCTGTGGGGGCCGAGACTCTCTGGGTACAAGAAGTCAAGTTCCCAGCGAGATGTGAGACTTAATTCTCTGGAGCCAGGTGCAGGGTTTTGGCAGGGAGGCTCAGGCATGGGGGATTGGGGTGCAGCGGATGGACCAGCTGTCTAGGTGCAGAGATTTAGGGTATGGCTACACTTACGGTTTGCAGCGCTGGTCATCCAGCTGTGTAGGAGCAGCGCTGGTGTGTGGCCACACTCACAGCTACCAGCGCTGGTGTGTGGCCACATTTGCAGCATTAGCAGCGCTGTTGGGAGTGCTGCATTATGGGCAGCTATCCCAGCATTCAAGTGGCCGCAACGTGCTTTTCAAAAGAGGGGGGTGGAGTGGGGTCTAGTGTGACAGGGAGCGGGGGGAGAGAGAGAGGGGATTTTTGGAGCCAACACTGTGTGTTTAGCTTCCTGACTTGAAAAATCAGAACATGTTTCCGACCCCTTAGTCTTAACTCTTAATTGCAAACAGCCTGCAGCAAACACGACTCCCCGCTGTTTCATTCACTCTCCCTGCCTGCCGCTCATTTGATTGTTTACAGCCAGGTACAGGTGATCACAGCAAACAGGAGCTCTGTTTGTTTTTTAGATAAGCAGCAACGGAGCTCTGATCAGAGCTCGTTCATAACAAAACAAAGAGAGGCTGCATAACAAAACAAAGAGAGTAATTTATAAAAGCATTCTGGGATACACCTTATACCCTGGAGGCCAATCACAGCGCTGGTGTGTGGCCACACTTGATGACCAGCGCCTGCAGCACCAGAGCTGGAATCCTTATTCCCCATGCCGAGTGAGGTGTACGGCCAGCGCTGCAGCCAGGGAGTTGCAGTGCTGGAAGTGCCCTGCAGGTGTGGCCACTTACTAATTGCAGCGCTGGTGGAGGCTTTCCAGCGCTGCAAATCGCCAGTGTAGCCATGGCCTTAGTCGCACTGAGGCACAGGAGGGAGGAGGAGGAGGAGGAATCCTGCTGACAGGCAGTGGCTGTGCAGAAAAAGAGGAGGGGTTCCTGGGACTTTTTTTGCCTCTTTTGCCTGCCTGCTCACTCTTGTGTGTGAACAGTGAAAATATTCTCAACAAGCCCAGGTAGCTCAGTTGGTAGAGCATCAGGCTCTTAATCTGAGGGTCCAGGGTTCAAGCCCCTGTCTGGGTGCTCAGCTTTTAAGTTGCCTTGTGTGCCGGGAGCCAAATTCTGTTCACAGCCACATGCGGATTCCCAGAAGCTGTGGCCATTTCCTGGAAAGGTTCCTTTCCTCAGGAATCAGGAGAGAGGCCACATCTGCAGATGCAGAAAGCGCAGTCCTCTGGCCCCCAGGAAGTGCTGTGGGGCCAGGTGCTGAGAAAGCCCAGAGGGGGAGCAGCAGAGATGGGGGGAAGGGAGAGAGAAGCAATGAGGACAGAGTACAAGTGTAAAGGGGGCATCTGGTCTGGCTATTGGGGCAAACTTCCCTGGTTTATACACAACCCTGGTGGAATTGGCCAGCGGGAGGATCTGAGTCCCCACCCCCTTACCCAGAGGCTGCCTGACCTGGAGGACTGTTAGGATACAGAGATTCAGGCCAGTCTGCAAAGGCCTGTACTTTAAGAATTTAGGTGTATTTTTATCACTTAGCTAGTTATAAAGATATAAAAGAGAGAATAAAAAATCACTGTCTGTCTGTGTAATGGCCTTCTCTCACTGTGACAGTCTGAGGCCTGGTTCTTCGGCTAAGCAGCAAAGGCAGCCATAAGCTGGGAAGTGTATGGTCACATCCTCACATTCCCAACTAGTCACATTGAATTAAGGTGCTATTGGGCTGTGAGGAATACAATCCTGTCCTGATATTCCATCACCTCCAGAGAAAGGGAAACTTAGTTTGGTAGCATCCTGTCTGGCAAGAACTCACCTATCAATAGACACAGCTGGAAAACCCTTATGTCTGTATAGATGTAGTTGTGAAATCCTCCCTTCTGTATTGTTTTGTATGTTTATTTGCATGGTCTCTGTCTGGTTCTGTGATTGTTTCTGTCTGCTGTATAATTAATTTTGTTGGGTGTAAACCAATGAAGGTGGTGGAATATAATTGGTTAAATAACCATGTTACAATATGTTAGGATTGGTTAGCTAAATTTCAGTAAAATGATTGGTTACGGAATAGCTAAGCAAAACTCAGGTTTTACTATATAGTCTGCAGTCAATCAGGAAGGCGGGGGCGGGGGGGGGGGGAATGGGACCAAGGACTGGGGATGGGGGAATTGGGATCATGTTTTGCTACAGGGGGAAATGGGAACAGGGGATGGGAACAGAAACAGGGACACAGACAAGGCTCTGTGGTGTCAGAGCTGGGAAGGGGACACTAAGGAAGGAAACTGGAATCATTGCTTGCTGGACGTTCACCCAATAAACATCGAATTGTTTGCACCTTTGGACTTTGGGTATTGCTGCTCTCTGGTCATGCGAGAAGGACCAGGGAAGTAAGAGGGTGAAGGAATAAGCCCTCTAACACTGTCATTTGTTGCTCTAGGCTCCATTCACATCCCACTCCTGACACAATCACTGTCTTCTATCTGACAAAATAGCCTAATTTCAACCTCTCCTGTAACATTACACCACCAACTATTTAGCATTTGTATGACAGAAGTTGGAGGGAATTCAAACATCTTCAAATGGCAAAACTTTTCCCCCGACTGGTCAGTGAATCCTATGGTGAGAAACTTTCTGTGCATTTCAGTTTCTTGTATTGTTGGATGGGGCCTGAGGTGCTGAAAGGGGAAATGTCCATGGAAAACTTGGACCATCCACTGTTTGTCCAAAAAAAAGGCAGGTGTTAGACACTATCGCTTTCTCGTATTCCGTGGAATCCGAAGTTTAGAGAAGAATTTCTGTCTAATCCTAGAGAGGAATTCATTTCATTGTAAATACAAATGAAATGAGATCTTCAGATCGAGTCCAGCGCCTTTTAAAAATACTTTACTGAGACACATAAGCCATTCTTTGCCTTGTTTGGATAAGGACAAGAAGCCCTCTTTTCCTTTCTTACCATTTCAAATGCAAAAACGAATGGAGATTTTCATTGGAAAAACTTCTGGTTTCTCGGTGGGAAGTGAACCCAGGCCAAGGCATGTTTTAAAACACCATGAACATACTGCTTAAAGCACCAGGGAGAGCTGTTTTATTTTTTCTGAACAGCCAGTGTTGTTTTTCTCCAGCTTCCTACTTCACCAATGTC